>NW_019641663.1:0-23591 GCF_000599845.2 Trichogramma pretiosum
TCGAGGAAGTAAAAGTCCTCACGTGAAGGTATAACAAGGTTGAGCGAAGGAAGCCGCCGATCGAGCCACGGCGACACGTGTCGACTACCCCTTTTTTTTTCTTCTTTCTCTCTCTCTCTCCCTCTCTCTCTTTTCTTTTCCTCTTTTCCTCTCCCACATCTCGCCCCAGACCGCGAGTATAAAAGGAGAGGAGCATCCGAGCCATTTTGCATTCGTTTTTCGAAGACCAACCGAGCACCACCGAAGCTCTGCCCAACCAAGTAATAAGTTGAACTTAGTCTCAGAAGCAACAATTGGACTTAGTCTCAGAAGCGATAATTGGACTTAGTCTCAGAAGCGATAATCGAACTTAGTCTCAGAAGTGATAACTGAACTTAGTCTCTGAGTTGACTAGCGGACTTAATCCCTGAATCAATTACAGGACACAGTCCTTCGAAAGAGATTATCACAGACGCTCATCGCCATTGCATCGTACACGGGAGAATATCCCGGTGCGAGACTCTGACGTTCAGTGCCGATAATTCCTCTTCCCCTCTTTACGGTCGACCTCGTGTCCGGGTATCAACTTGGGCGGATGTCCTTTTGACTCTCGGCGCGAGCAAAACCGTCTAGAGGAAAGAGTCGCGCCACGGAGTCTCACGACCCGCAGGTCTTTGACCGCCTCTTGCAAGCTCCAACTTGCAATTTGAACGAGCGGAGCACGTGTACGACGAGCAGCAACGAGGTCGTTGCAACTCGTTGACGTGACCTCCCCCCGACGTAAGCCCTCCTCGCGAGAGTCGAGGCAACGTCGGCCCACCTCATTGAGGTCATTATTTTCCACCTTCGGAGGCACATCACCACCTGGGAGAGGCGCAGTAGCTTCTTCGCGTTTCTACGCGTTCATCGAGGAGCGACCCCACCCAAGGAACAGGCAGCTACGCACACCGGTAAGGAACGAAGCACACGCGACTCCGTTCTCGTGACCGGGTCATAACAACTGGTGACAGCGGTGGGATACTCGAAGAAGCCATTCAGCGATCTACGGTGCCCCATGTCCAGAGGAACGTCCTGCAATTGCCATTGGAAGAGATGCCAACAACATCGACGCCTACACCGTCACGCAAATCCATCGACCCGAGGACGATGGAGACGCTCGTGGATACGATGCCGAAGAAGCGGTCGACTACGAAAGGTCTAAAAAAGCTAAGTATTCGACCAACACTTAATACGCCGCGGATTACCCCAACCAAACGAAAGCGAGCGCGTATAAATAACGTCTGGAAAATCGACTCGGTCGGCAACTCGACGGCACTAATCCCGCGATCAGACGAGAGAGCATCGTCCCCTTCTGAAGACGAGGACGATCGCCCGACATCGCGTTACCTCAGGGTGTTGGACGTTATAAAACTCATACCTGAATTCGACGGAGCTAAGATGAACGTAAACCGGTTCATCGAAGAGTGCATCGCTATGGAAAAGTACGTCAGACCCTCCGATAGAGCGCACCTGGCCCTTCTCGTTCGGTCACGTCTTACCGGGGGAGCTCGGGAGCGCCTACAGGGCAAGGTCTTCGTTAACCTGGCCGATTTGCTCGAGGAATTAAGACTTCTCTACGAAAGAAAGGAGGGACTCGAACAGGTGCAGTCGGAGCTTGCGCATGTAAGCCAAGAAGAAAACGAGACCGTCGATGAATACAGCACGAAGGTAATGCGCATAGTACAGCGCGCTATAGACGCGATCAACTACAAATTCTGTGGAATACCTGCTCAATGTCTTATCGAGAGCACCAACTGCAGTGCAGCAAAATGCTTCATATCTGGCCTGCGAAATGACATCAACGCTCCACTGATCAATAGTAAATTCGTGCGACTCGAAGACGCGGTCCAAGCCGCTCTAGAGGTGGAAACCGAGATCAAATTACGTCGTAATCGATCTGCGGCGACCAGCATCACGCAACGCGCCACCCGCGTACACGCCATCGCAAGGGAGGAAGCGGAGCCGACCCGTACACGCGAATGTTATAACTGCGGTAAACCGGGACACATAGCCCGCGAATGCCGCCAACGTCGGAAGCGCAAACACGACCGGCTGCACTGCGGATACTGCCAGCGGGATGGACACACAGAGGATCGGTGCTGGAAAAAGAATAAGCCCGAGCATTTAAACTGGAACCAGGGTCGTCTAACGGGCGCGGAGACGACCTACCGGCCAGCACAAGCCGCGCCCACAATAGAGCCGTCATCGCGATCGGATCAGCAGGAGCACCCGACCCGCCCATCATCTCAGTGTGATGTCGTCAGCTCAAATTAATCAACGCCGAGTTCTTGATCGATACCGGCTCCGATCTGAACCTATTAAGGATTAGCTCATTATGCGCCGGAGAACGAATAAATCAGTCAAGAATTTTTAGCCTCAGTGGCATAAGCGACGGCGTCGTAAAAGCCCTTGGAAGAGTGACCATCTCGATCGGCAACACACCGTGCATTATGGATCTGGTACCTGAGAACTTCCCTATAAAATGGGACGGAATATTGGGCGTGGAGTTTCTACGCGCACAAAGAGCCACCCTGTCGTTCGACTACAACGAACTCATACTCAACGGAGTCGAACTATCACGGATACCGTTGATCGAACACGCCACATATTTTTTACCGGCACGTACAAAAACTCTCGTTGCAATAAAAATCTCAAACCCAGGCCAAAACGGCGCCTATATACCTAAAATAGACGCTGGCGAAGGGATCCTCGCCGGAGAATGCCTCGTAAAACTTACGGCAGGCACGGCTAAATTGTCCATGATAAATACAACCAATCAGGACGTGAACCTCACCTTACCACCCGTAACAGCGCAGCCATTCATCACACCGTCCAAGAGGACTCACCACGCGCGAGCGGAAGCCGACGATTCAAGCCAAGACTTCGAACACGATCGCGTTACTAGCATCATGGCTTCACTTGATCTGACTGAAATGAATAATGAAGAAATACGCGAAATTAGGAAACTCGTAGAAAAGTTTCCACGGCAGTTTCACGTACCTGGCGATAAGCTAAGCGTGACCCGCGAAGCGATGCACCGCATACCCACGCGCGACGACATACCAGTAAACGTTAAACAATATCGGCACCCCCCGCAATTGCGAGAAGAAATAAACAACCAAATAAAGGAATTGTTGGAACAGGATATCATCGAAGAATCGGAATCACCGTACAATTCCCCTTTATGGATCGTCCCGAAAAAAGCAGGCCCAGACGGAAAAAGGAAGTGGCGCCTCGTGATCGACTTCAGAGCACTCAACGAAAAAACCATCGCAGCCGCTTACCCATTACCCAACATTACAGAAATATTAGATCAGCTGGGAAGGAGCAAGTACTTCTCGACGTTGGATTTGCAGTCCGGATTTTATCAAGTAGAGATCGACCCCAAGGACGCGCACAAAACCGCCTTCTCGACACCGTTCCAGCACTTACAGTATAAGCGCATGGCCATGGGCCTCAAGGGGAGCCCAGGTACGTTCCAAGCCCTTATGAACAAAGTACTGACGGGACTGCAAGGGGTCGAACTATTCATATATATGGATGACATCGTAGTCTACGCGTCATCGCTCAGCGAGCACAAGGAAAAAATGAATAAGCTGTTCGGACGACTAAGAACGGCCAACCTCACCGTACGACCGGACAAGTGCTTCTTCCTTCGGAAAAAAGCGACGTTCCTCGGGCACATCATATCGGAGGAAGGGGTAAGACCTGACCCGGGAAAGGTGGTCGCGGTGACGAGATTCCCACGGCCGAAAACGAGAAAAAACATTAAACAACTACTAGGACTAGCCGGGTATTACCGCAAGTTTATACCCGACTTCGCAAGGATAGCGAAGCCATTAACCTTATTACTAAAAAACGGCCAACCGTTCGCGTGGAAGGAAGAGCAAGAAGCCGCTTTTGAAACATTCAAACGGCTACTAAGCGCCGCGCCATTGCTGCAATATCCGAATTTCAACGAGCCTTTCCTCGTAACAACGGATGCGTCGGATTACGCCGTAGGAGCAGTGTTGAGCCAGGGCAAAATCGGTAGCGATCTACCCATCGCTTATGCTTCCCGAACCCTGATAGAGGCGGAAGTTAATTACTCGACCACGGAAAAGGAACTGCTAGCCATCGTTTATGCCGTACAATATTTCAGGCCGTATTTATTCGGCCGAAAGTTCAAAATCATTACGGACCATAAACCGCTAGTATGGTTACACAACTTGAAAAACCCTACATCGAGACTCGCGCGTTGGAGAAAGCGGCTACGCGATTACGACTACGAAATAATTCACAAATCTGGAAAAATCAACCTCAACGCAGACGCTCTGTCACGAAACCCATGCGACCGGTACGAACCGTACCACGAGGACAACATTGAGCAAGAGATAAGCGAGATCTTCATGATGACTTCGTCGGCTGACCCAGAGCACGCGGCCGAAGCTCCGAACGTACCCGTCGAAGAAATATACGAGTTACTGCATGGATCGTTTCGCGAAGGACGCGAATTGGAGCGAACAAACAACGGACTACCGGACAACATGGCGATCGATACCGCACAACAAACAACAGAAGAACCACGACCGGAAGAACCCACACCCCCGCGAGCCGATGATACGAGGAGCACGACCACGGAACGCGAAGCAGAACAAAACGAATCAAGCGGAGGCGAGGGATCCGAGTCTGACAAGGACGAGCAACTCTCGTTCACAAGAGTGGTTAAACAAAATCAAAGGACGTTGGTGGCGAGCGCTTTACATTATTCTCCGGACGGACTGCTAGCAAAGGGAGACAATTGGGCGCATTTCATCGCAGTGGACTGTATACCGTACTCCAAGATTAGCGAACAACTCGCCGATATGGGGTACCTACGCGTAGACCTATTAAAATCGCATGAACTAAAATTAGGAATGATCATAGAGACGGGTCTAGCGAACGGGCACAGTTTATTCACTATTTTCGGACGCGAGAAGCACACCGATGAATACGATATCGACGTCATATGCGATTCGTTATCACGATTAGAGCTAGCACTGGAAAACAACGGGATAAAAAGCGCGCTCTGGCCCTCGATCGAAAGCTACTTACGGACGAACTTGAGAGGGACGGTAGCCATCACGTTGTGCGCGGGCCTCATAGACACTCCCACGACCGAAGACCGAAGGCGCATTATACAAGAAGGCCACGACTCGGCCCTGGGGGGCCACAAGGGTGTAGCGAAAACATACAACCGCATACGCGAAAGGTACTTTTGGAACGGAATGAAGAAAGAAATAACCGATTACGTCCGATCATGTCCCACGTGTCAAAAGGAAAAGCTCACGCGCGTAAAAACGCGGCTCCCGCTAACCATCACGACTACGCCAACAGAAGCCTTCGAGGTAATCGAAATCGACATCGTAGGGCCTCTACCGATAACAACATCCGGAAACAAGTACCTGTTAACAATACAATGCAACCTGACGAAGTACGCGGAAGCCATACCGCTACCCGACGTAAGGGCAGACGTACTGGCGGCTGCCTTCGCTCGCGAGTTCGTATGCAGATTCGGCTGTCCGAAAATAATACGCAGCGACCAAGGCCCGAACTTGATTGGAAAGACATTTTCAGCAATGGCCAAAATCTTCAAGATCGCGCAATTCAAATCCACGGCCTATAGGCCCCAGACCCAAGGATCTCTCGAAAGAAGCCACCACTCCCTTATCGAATACCTAAAGATATACGCCGCCAAGGACGATTGGGATACGCATGTAAGGTGTGCCATGTTCTCTTATAACTCATCGGTGCACACCGCGCACGGACTTACGCCGCACGAACTAGTGTTCGGCCGGAGAGCTAGGATCCCGAGCGAATTCGCAACCAAAACCATGGAGAAAACCTACGATGAATATTTGGATGACATAATTGCAAAGCTCAATGCGACACAAGCGCGAGCGAGGGAAAACCTTATCGCAGCAAAGAAGAGATCAAAGTATTACTACGATCAAAAGGCGCACGATCGGACCTTCCGAGAAGGCGATCACGTATATTTGCTAAAGGACGCCCGACAAAATAAGATGGACGAACACTACTCCGGCCCCTTTCCTATCGTTAGACTGCTCGGAGAAAGAAACGCCGAAATTAGATGTAGTGCGAATAAAACTAAAATCGTGCACTTGGACAAGCTCAAACGCGCATTCATACGAGGAGATAAGGTAACCGAAACCAATAGCCATGCCTCGACCGAGGAGCAAGCGGCCGAGCCTCGCGCGACCTAACAAGACATATACGTACACCAACAACAATTCGGCACGATCGAGTGTACAAAAAGGGAGCGAACGATCATCGCACATAAAGGCGCAAGGCATACTCAGCCGGCGAAATCAAAGGCGCCGCTCGTACGTACAAACAACGCGCGAAACTCCAACGATCGCGCTCAGTAAGCACGATTCCCCTACTCGGGCCGGGCAGCGCGGTGCGCGTCGGTGCACGTGACCACACAAGAGCAAATCAGCAACGACCGCCGCTGCTCCGCAGCGCCGAAAACTTGGAAGGGGCAGACGAGCGGACCGCACCGACGAACGATCGACTCATTCGCAATTCAACCTGCAAGGACTACACAACCCTCAAAACAAAAAGAAATAGTGCAAGATGGCCAGACAACAGCCGGAATTAATCAACCTCGCGGGCGACGACGAGGAGATCATTTTCGTCCGCGAGGAGATCGATATCGCCAGCAGCAGCGGTAGCGAAGACGGCGAAGAAGAGAGACACATACAGGTGGTAAACGTCGATAGTGAGATGGATATCGACGACGACGAGGACGCCGATGCGGCCAACCGACCAATAATCGCGCGTCGATTCACACCGCCCGGCACTCCAACGCCGAGGTCACCCTCACCATCTCGAGCCAGCGAAGAGGAAGCAGGCGAACCAATGGCGTGTCCAGGACCATACCTGAGGTACCTGGACAGCCCAGACCGCTACGACAGGGCAGTGTCTCCATTGTACGACGAGGCCATGGAGACGGACGACGAGTCGGAGGCAGAAGGAGAACGCGACAGTGTAGACGAAGCCCCCACCGAGCCCAACGACGAAGCGGCCGCTGCCCTCGCCGAGTCCGACGATGAGGACGAAGCGGTCGCCGCCCTCACCGAGTCCGACGAGGAGGACGAAGACGCGGGCGACAACGAAGGCCAACTCGAAGAGGCTGAAGTCGACCGGGCCGTCAACCTTCTACGCGCTTTCCCGCTGCCCCCGCAAGAAGGCGAAGAGCCGGCGGGACATTACGACGACCTCATGACCGAGGAGAGTAGGGACGCCTATGAGCGGGCCCTCATGGGACACCCAGTGCGCGCAGGGCTCTTGAGGAGATGCGAGCACGCCGTAGTTCGGTATTTCCGGTACGACGAAGGCAGCTGGGTGTCGTCATGCTGCGCCCGGGCGACACGTGGCCACGGGGCACAAGAGGTCACCCTCCATCTGGTCGGACTAACGGAGGCCCTGGACGACCACCTAACCAACTGCCCTTTTTGTGAACGAACCGTTGGACGCAGCAGACGACCAGCGGAGAAGTGCGAACTCTGCGCACTGGTCGTCCTTCTCAACGAAGATGATGTGGAGGAAGGCATGGTGTTTAACGTCGAGTAATCACAGGTATCACGCTGTCGCGCTCTGTTTGTATTAATAGATTCCGCGCCGTTGCGCATTTGAAAAAAGAACATTATTTCGCATAACTTTGTATTAATAGATTCCGCGCAGTTGCGCATTTGAAAAAAGAACATTATTTCGCATAACGCCGTTGCGTTCCGCGCCGTTGCGCATTTGGAAAAGAACATTATTTCGCATAACTTTGTATTAATAGATTCCGCGCAGTTGCGCATTTGAAAAAAGAACATTATTTCGCATAACGCCGTTGCGTTCCGCGCCGTTGCGCATTTGGAAAAGAACATTATTTCGCGTTACTTTGTATTAATAGATTCCGCGCCGTTGCGCATTTGAAAAAGAACATTATTTCGCATAACGCCGTCGCGTTACTTTGTATTAATAGATTCCGCGCCGTTGCGCATTTGAAAAAGAACATTATTTCGCATAACGCCGTTGCGTTTACTCTGTATTAATAGATCCCACGCCGTTGCGCATTGTAATTGTAAGGATGTATTAGGCCGTATCGCGCTGTTGCGCATTATAATCTGTAAAGGAAAATATGTATCAGATTGTATCGCGCCGTTGCGTATTGTAATCGTAAGAATGTATTAGGTCGTATCGCGCCGTTGCGCATTATAATCTGTAAAGGAAAATATGTATTAGATTGTATCGCGCCGTTGCCACCCATGTACTATTTTTGTATTGCGCCGTTGCGCTAAAATTGTTAAATAAATAAAAAATGTATAAATATAAAAAAAAAAAAAAGAGAAGGACTCATTGTATGTTGATCCCCTATCCCAATATCATGGAAAGTATATACCATATTGAAAGAAAAGGGAAAGGAAAGGACATAAAAGGAAAGAAAAGGGTGCGATCGCTAGATCACACCTTTTTCTCGGGGAAGGTGCTGTAATGAGCTAGCCTCTGAGCAGCAGCGCCATCTATCAGAGCATCCGGAAAGCACGACGAGCGACGCTCGGCTCCATTCTCGGAGGGTGAGCGACGCACAGCTCTTTTAAGGCAATGAAAAGCCCTCACGTCGGAATAAGCAACGCACAGCTTTTTCGAGGAAGTAAAAGTCCTCACGTCAAGGTATAACAAGGTTGAGCGACGCACGGCTCCCTCGAGGAAGTAAAAGTCCTCACGTGAAGGTATAACAAGGTTGAGCGACGCACAGCTCCCTCGAGGCAGTAAAAGCCCTCACGTCGAGCAACGCACCGCTCAGCAGAAGTAACAAGGTTGAGCGACGCACGGCTCCCTCAAGGCGACGAAAAGCCTCACATCGAGCGACGCACTGCTCATCGAAAATGGTAAAGTTGAGCAACGCACGGCTCCTTGTAACAAATATACACATCGCGCGATCGGAGCAACGACCGCCGCAGGCCAACAACAACAACACAGGTTCGGACCGGCGCGACCTGCCCCGCTTCCCAGAAATCGGCTGACCCGCAAGCCAGAGATCAAAGCAGTAAAGCCGGCCATGGGATTCGAAGTAGCGCGTTTCGACAAAAAGGCTAAGGATCGGTTGACCCGCGAGTCATAGATCAAGGCAATAAGCCGACAATCGGAGTCAAACGGCACGTGCCAATAAGATCAGCTAACCGGCAATTCGGAGATCAAAGGAGCCGCCGATCGAGCCACGGCGACACGTGTCGACCACCCCTTTTTTTTCTTCTTTCTCTCTCTCTCTCCCTCTCTCTCTTTTCTTTTCCTCTTTTTCTCTCCCACCTTTCGCCCCAGACCGCGAGTATAAAAGGAGAGGAGCATCCGAGCCATTTTGCATTCGTTTTTCGAAGACCAACCGAGCACCACCGAAGCTCTGCCCAACCAAGTAATAAGTTGAACTTAGTCTCAGAAGCAACAATTGGACTTAGTCTCAGAAGCGATAATTGGACTTAGTCTCAGAAGCGATAATCGAACTTAGTCTCAGAAGTGATAACTGAACTTAGTCTCTGAGTTGACTAGCGGACTTAATCCCTGAATCAATTACAGGACACAGTCCTTCGAAAGAGATTATCACAGACGCTCATCGCCATTGCATCGTACACGGGAGAATATCCCGGTGCGAGACTCTGACGTTCAGTGCCGATAATTCCTCTTCCCCTCTTTACGGTCGACCTCGTGTCCGGGTATCAACTTGGGCGGATGTCCTTTTGACTCTCGGCGCGAGCAAAACCGTCTAGAGGAAAGAGTCGCGCCACGGAGTCTCACGACCCGCAGGTCTTTGACCGCCTCTTGCAAGCTCCAACTTGCAATTTGAACGAGCGGAGCACGTGTACGACGAGCAGCAACGAGGTCGTTGCAACTCGTTGACGTGACCTCCCCCCGACGTAAGCCCTCCTCGCGAGAGTCGAGGCAACGTCGGCCCACCTCATTGAGGTCATTATTTTCCACCTTCGGAGGCACATCACCACCTACGCGTTCATCGAGGAGCGACCCCACCCAAGGAACAGGCAGCTACGCACACCGGTAAGGAACGAAGCACACGCGACTCCGTTCTCGTGACCGGGTCATAACAGAGCAGGCAGACCATTTTAGAGTATCTGAGTGTCGAAAACTACACTCACTGACGCTTTCGTGGCTCTATTACCTGATAGGTCGATGATACTTGTATGTTTTTGTTTATTTCAAGATCAAGTGCTCAATTTCTCTTAAACTTTGTCGGGCGGATCATCAAGACAACGGCATCTCTTGAGATGATTGCCACTTTTTAGACGAAAAGTGAGGTAATGTTTATTAATATCGAGGATACTAGTGAGAATTCGTATTAGACCCAAACTTCATCATCAACTCTTACCTCACTTTGTACGCAAGCAGACCATTTCGTCGCCCCAGCGCAGGAAGGTATCTATTTCCAAGCTGTAGCAAGAAGGATACTTACTCGCGCGCAGAGGCAAAAAGGTATCTAACTCAAGCGCAGCGGCAAAAAGGTATCTAATTCAAGCGTAGAAGCAAAAAAGTAGCTAATTCAAACGAAGTGGCAAGAAAGTTTTGACGCGCTGAATTTAGGTTGGCAACGGAGCCGTAAATGATAAAATTGTGCTTTGTATTAGAGCAAAAAAGAGAAAAAACAAGTGAGCTAGTGTAATGATTTTGATTCATTTGTAATACGAGCAAACAAATCAATCTCACCGCGATTTCGATTCAATTTGCCACTTATGGAGAACTTTGTATGTTCTGAGAGGAAAGTAGAAGTTACCGGCTTTACATAAGTTTGAATTAAATGTTGAATATTGAATATTGAAACAAAATTTTATCCTTAAGTCTGCGTTGCCAACCTAAATTCAGCGCGTCAAAACTTTCTTGCCACTTCGTTTGAATAAGCTACTTTTTTGCTTCTCGCTCGAATTAGATACCTTTTTGCCGCTGCGCTCGAGTTAGATACCTTTTTGCCTCTGCGCGCGAGTAAGTATCCTTCTTGCTACAGCTTGGAAATAGATACCTTCCTGCGCTGGGGCGACGATTTAAGAGTATCTGAGTGTCGAAAACTACACTAACTGACGTTTGAGTGTCTCTATTACCTGATCGGTCGATAATACTTGTATGTTTTTGTTTATTTCAAGATCAAGTGCTCAATTTCTCTAAAACTTTGTCGGGCAGTTCGCCAAAACAACGGCATCCCATGAGATGATTGCCGCGTTTCGGCGAAATGTTAGGGTATTTTCGTAAAAATCGAGGATACTGGTGAGAATTTGTATAAGAACGAAACTTCATCTTCAACTTTTATCTCACTTTTTTTGCAGGCAGACCATGACAGAGTATCCGAGTGTTTAAAACGACACTAACTGACGTTTGAGTAGCTTAATGACCTGATAGATCGATAATACTTGCATGTTACCAAGTATTCCAAGATCAAGTGCTCAATTTCTCTTAAACTTTGTTAGGCAGTTCGCCAAGACAACGGCATCCCATGAGATGATTGCCACTTTTTCGGCGAAAAGTGAAGTTATGTTCATAAATATCGCGGATACTAGTGAGAATTCGTATTAGTGCCAAACTTCATCTGCAACTTTCACCTCACTTTCTTTGCAGGCAGACCATGACAGAGTATCTGAGTGTATAAAACAACACTAACTGACGTTTGAGTAGCTTAATGACCTGATAGATCGATAATACTTGCATGTTCCCAAGTATTCCAAGGTCAAGTTCTCAATTTCTCTTAAACTTTGTCGGTCAGTTTGCCAAGACAACGGCATCTCATGAGATGATTGCCACTTTTTCGGCAAAAATGAGGTTATTTTCGTAAAAATCGAGGATACTAGTGAGAATTTGTATTAGAACGAAACTTCATCTGCAACTTTCACCTCACTTTTTTGCAGGCAGACATCGTCGGAGTTTCTGAGTGTATAAAACTACACCAACTGACGTTTGAGTAGCTTAATGACCTGATAGGTCGATGATACTTGTAAGTTTTTTTGTCTTTCAAGGTCAAGAGCTCAATTTCTTTTAAACTTTTTCGGGCAGTTCGTCAAGACAACGGCATCTCATGAGATGATTGCCACTGTTCCGGCGAAAAGGGAGGTTATGTTGTGATACTGTGATTGTGCCTAGCAGCTAAAGGCAGAGAAATATGAGAAGAATTGACAGGCAATAAAAAAATAAGTGACGCATATTAACATGCATATTATTTTGCAGGTCAATCGCCAGGAAAAGACGAGCCGCTGCCAAGAGCCAGACCGAAAGAATTACGAATCCAGATGTCGCGGCGGATATCAAACTGTAAAAAGCCGCCAGAGTGCGCCGCGCCGGACACGTGATGCGTGTAAGTAGGAGGCCGAGCGTGGCATCCACGTGTGGACCACGAGCGAGACAAGTACCTTTTTTTTGTTTGCGAGTGATCCTGCCGAGCGAGTCGAGGCACGTGCGAGTGAGAGTCAAAAGTTGAGAGAGTACCTGCGAGTACCGCGTGTGATCGTGTGAGAGAGGTGAGAGTGAGTAACGAAGTGAGGAGAGAGAGATTAACGAGTGCTTTCGCGTGTAGAAGTGTCGTGAGTTTGGAAAGCCGGGTACGCAACCGAGACTCTGGTCTGAGACCACCATCCGCGACATCCACCAGGGTCAATCACCGTCATGAACCAAGCCGGACTACAGCCCAGCCGAGAGATAGTTTGCCAGAGCCGGATCGTCATCACCCAGGTGTTTTGGTACGGTAAACATTATTTGTGAGGTGTGCGAGAGAGAGAGTGAATGCGAGTAGGATAAAAGCCAGTTGAGTTGCGCAAATTATTAAATAAACATTTATCGTAATTATCTGAAGAAAAAAAACCAGAAATTTCTATTTATTTTTCACCCTGTGTTGCCTTCCTTTTCCCTTTTGTATTTTTCGCATACGGCCCAGTCAGAGCCCACGCGTTCATCGAGCGGCGGTGGCAGGGCCTCGAAAAGCCACCGTATCGCAATTGGCATCACCCTTGTGGGAACGCGAAGAAAGGCAACACATTAGAGTCGGAGTGCATGTGAGTGAATGATTAGAAAATAAGCTTAAACAAAAGTCGGTTCTTCCAAAAGTCGGAACGAAAAGAACGCACGCCGCCATTCGCTCGCGAACGAGTCGGGCAGTTTCGTGGAATCACGAGGCACGCCGTCACAGCGAACGCGCATAGCCGGGAAAAGACCGAAACACAACCACTCCAGTGGCGTGCCAGAGTCGTGCATACGTGTAGAGATACGGACTACGCCTGAATACACGCGCCGCGCTTGACTTTTAGCCAAAACAAGCGCGGACTTGTTCGGACCGTATTCACAGCGATCAGAGTCGAACTGGCGAGTAGTTTCGCAAAGGATCAAGACTTGTACGAAAACTTATTTTTACTAACAAATTACTAGCCGGATTCGTAGAAACGCGCAATTTCGTGGCATCGACAGATCGCGTACGCACAAGTAGCGAAGCGGCAGTGCCGTTTCGGCGAATAACGCCAGTAAGCTGCGCCAGAAAGTTATCCCTCTTTCGGCGTATCAATACTTTTTCTAACAGCGAGCGCGACCCCACAAGCCAGACGAAGATTTACGCCAGAGTCCCATTGTCGTACGAGTTATTTATGCCAGATTTCTCGGACGCATATCGATACATATAGATCGATTGATATCTCCTACATTCGTGCCAGTATCATCGAACATATAGACCGAACGACAGTAAATAAGTCATCGCGTAAAGCCACGCTCATTATGGCCGACCCCGCAGATTGAGCCAAGCGAATGAACTATTTGATGACGGCGCGAGACAATCGTGCGTTGAAGCGTCAGATTCTAGCTCTGCCTCACGCTGAAGTTGTTACTGAACTCCGCCGAATGAGAAAAAGCCTGGACGGATCGCTCCGAGTGCTACAAGAGAAATTACTGCACGCGAAATTGCGCGAGAGCGAACACATCCGCGCATATGTACCGTGGTACCCAGCGGACAACGTTTTTGTACAGGAAGAGCCGCAAGCCGCGTCAGAAGCTCAAGCCAAACATGAAAGAGCTCGAAATACAGTGCGCCAGGTACATTTCGAATTGCCGGGAGAGATGCCGGACGAAATGCGTCTCGAGTGAGTACACGCGCCAGCCGACATTCATGAGGTGCCACCGCGAACGCTGTACTCGTCTGCAGTCACGACCCCTACGACAAGTGTGAATGTGACGACAATGAGTCGCATGCCCATGCAGTTGCACACGTACACGTTGGCATCCCACGGCCAAGCAGTAGGTTCACATGTCGTGATAAATCAGGAAGTCGTAAAATTGATGCACAGTGCGCAATACGAGTATTTGCCGGTACCCGCCTATAGCCTCCGTAGATCGACTAATGTCGAGGCGCGCGGACAATATAATGCCCCGGCGTTTCAGCTAGACCAAGCATACCAAACGCCGAGAAGCACAGACAGAGTCGGTCATCGAACGCCGAGTAGCAACAACAACACGGCGAGCAGAAATACGAGCAGGCCATTAGCGGGACAACGAGATGAACTGGCTCCGGACTTGGATGAAATTGTGGAGGCCTCCGATCCTTCTCAATCATCAGGCAGCGAGGACGAGCAGTGGGCGACCCCACTAGCACGTATGAGCTCGTCTCGCTCGTCGGCATTGAGGCCTGGCAGACCGCACGATGATGGTGCAAATACTCGCGACCCACGAGAGTTTGAGTTTGAGTTTGAAGTTTAAATTTATTTGGACCGCGGGGTAGTACCCCATGAGGCCCAGGAAGAGCATTGAATACATATATCAATGTTTTAAAAATATTTACAATTAAAAATACAGCAATGAGCAGAGTATAGTATGATAGCAGTTACATAAGCTGTGAATATACAAAATGCGATAGCAAATAACAGTGAAGAACAGTGATTGCACGATGGTCGTACAAAGCACACTCTCTCTATGGCCAAAGAACTAGCTCGTTCACTAGCGGAGGTGGAATCGGGGCAATGTTCTCGAAGTGACAGCGAGTAATCCAGTCCGCCTTGTCGAGACAATACAAGTGATTGTAGAGAAGCGCCCGATAATCAATCGATGTGTTGGTGAGGTTGATTCGAAATGGGAGTGAATTGATAATTCGTGAGGCTGTGATGAAAAATGAGTTATGAAGCGATGATGTGCGAGGGGTCTTGTAAGATAGCAGCGGTGCCTGCCTACGCGATGAATGGCGAACCTGACGATCGGAGGAGAGCTTGAAGAGATTGCGAAGTGGGCTAGGTTCACCGCTCCGCAGTATGTTGAGTGCGAGCAGGACGAGCAGGTATTGGCGACGTCTTTTGACCGATAGCCAACCAAGGGCCAAGCGATAAGGTGTCACGTGTTCACGAGCTGGTATGGAGGCAAAAACAAAGCGAACACACGCATTTTGAAGACGCTGCAATTTGAGATCGGACGTGGCCGATATGTCATTGTAGACAGCGGCCGCGTAGTCAAGATGAGGCAAGACCAGGGCCACTGCGAGCCTCGCTCTTAGCTGACGATTCAGCGCGTGCCTGTAAAAGCGCAATGAGTACAGAGACAGAGCAGCACCGGAACGTCCACACCTTACTTCACGCCAAGGACACATGAACCAGAAGAGCACAGACGCACTCGTGTCAGTACAGCAGAAGACCCTTGGGGTCATGACGTTGCCTACCAAGAGACGGCGCCCAGAGGTCACCGATCAAACTTGCGTTCACGCCGAGAGATAATGTACTCGTCAGACGAAGAGACAGCGGCAGCGACCGCTTTCCACGGCCCGCCGCGGACACGGCGATCGTCAATCTTACACCCGTCCAGACGTCATGAGCACGAGACAGACCCGCCACGCCCGTTGACAGACAGCTCAAGTAGCCAGACTGCCGTGGTATGGAAAACGATCAAGAGCTGGGGATTACGTTTCTCCGGCGAAGACAAAAATGAAGATACCGAAGAATTCCTCGATCAGCTCGAAGACTACGTGAGCAGGGCAGGCCTGAACATACACGACGTGCTCAATGCCATGCCAAGGTTACTGACGAAACGCGCCGCGATCTGGTATCGCACTATAAAACATAAGCTGATCGACTGGCTAAGCTTTGCGGAACGATTCAGAAATCAGTTTATCGGAGAGTATGATCGCGAAGATTTGATGGACGATTTGCGCCACTGAACTCAAGCGAAAGGTTAAATAGCGCCTTTTCTGACGAGCCTCAGCTACATCGTACTGAAGTTTGAAGATCCACCGTCGGAAAGAGAACAGGTGGAAATAGCTAGACGAAACCTTTTGCCAGAATATCGCCGTGCATTGCGCAATATGCATTTCAGCAGTCTGGATGATCTCGAGAAACACGGGCGTCAATGGGAGAAACAAAAAGACCTAGACGCACGCTACGTACCGCATCCACCGCCGAAAAGAATGAGAGTGCCAGGCGCTGCATACCGCAGTGGTGCGATACAGCGATCGAAGCTAGCCGCATTGAGTATCAAAGATTGCAGCGGCAATGAGAGTGAAGTGTCAGTCGACGAGATCGCTGCGATGAACGCATACAAAAATTACAAGACATCACGCCGACAGTTTCAAGCCGCTATAGAAAACGCACGCCGATCAAAAGGAACAGGCCGTTCGCCAGTCGCGACCGAAGCAAATAGAGGCATTTCTTCGACAAAGTCAGTCCCAGATGCTTATCAGACTCGGCTTAGCGTCGGTCAATTATAACATGTCTTTTGGGACTTTTCTCTTTTTCGCGGACTAGAGCGGCAATTTACTATTACATTAATATCTCCCTACTTCATCGTCACTACATTCATAAGAGCAGTTTGTAGAAAAATGGTCGAAATTGTTCCTCAGTTTGCCTAGTTTGATTTTCTGTTTTGTAGGAGGGGCTTTTTGGTCTCATACGATAACACATCGATGAAAATTAGACACGAAATATTAAGGAGGTACCTGCGTCGAGCTAGCCTAGGGTTTTTTTTAGGGACAAAAGTGTGTTGAGCGACACAGTTGTCATAAGTCACATCGTCTGCTGCGCTGCTATGACAAGAGGCGAGAGCCGCGAGAGCCCACAGCACAGCGCGAATTGATGTATATGTTTAGACTTAGTATTTACCATCGCGATATCGTATACATTACACAATGAGCGTTTTTTTACCGGTAGTCTATTATTGGAATAGAAAAAAAGTGACGGAAAAAGTGTTTTTGAACAGAGTTCGGCTTCAAAAAGCAGCAAAAACACTCAATGATTATCGCCGATCAGCGTACTCTAACCTCAAATCTGTTACGTCAGAATCATCAACATCAGCTGCATCTCAAAGCAGTTATTTGAATGTAAAAGGCCGCAGGATAGTACATCTAAGTACTCTTGCACAAAACTTAAAATGTAGTCGTTGTCAAAGTGTACTATCTCTAGAGAGAATTCTTGACGAAAAACAAGTGGGACTGGGCTCAGTTTTTAAAATAGAATGTTCCATTTTATCTTGTAGAGCAGTTACTGCTGTATCTACTGATTAAGTTCATAAATGTAAAAAAAAAGTATTTGCCCCCTGCAAGTTGAATAAACAAGAACCCAACGAAAACGATTCTGCAGGTAAGAAAAGTTTAAAATCTTTTTTTATAAGTTCAATTACATTGATATGAATATAATATATCTGAATGTTTGATATATTTTCAGATGTTGTCGAAATGGAAACCAAGCATGTGGACATAAACAGTAAAGCTGGCATAGGTAATGTATATCATACCTAATAAAATTATACAATTTGTCAATTATTTATACCATAACGTTTATTGTAATTGACAGGAATCCTCAACGCTGGAATGGGAAATTCTCATTTCAACAAAACCTTGGCATCTTTAGATGTACCACAATTACATTGGTCAAATTTTAAAAGGCACGAAGAAGAGGTTGGCCCAGTAATTGAAAAAATGACCAAAGAAAGTTGTGAGAAAGCGGCTGCTTTGGAAAGAGAGCTGACGATTCAGAAATTTGATCAACTCATGGCTATGGTGTAAGCGCTTTCGATTAACAACTGATATGTCAACGTATTAGCCAAATTACAGTAGATTCCAGTACATATAATGAAATTTATGTATAAAATTGTGCATATGAAATGATTAATGAAAAATATTATCAAATTAATTATTAGTAATATAACTACACTTTAAGCTAATTATTGATGATACAAACAACTGATTTTTATACATAACAATCATAAATGATGAATATTGAGAAATAAAAAGACAATAGTATAAATATATTTTACGTTATCATATAAGTATATACGGTTCCTTTTGACTATTTCAGGCCAGAACATTTGGATATAGATTATTTTTTCCCTGGGAGTGATGAACAAGATATAGTTAATAAAAATATAAATTCTGATGATGTTGTTAGAATTGCAGCTTCGTTCGATATGGGATGGACAACACGAGGAACTGGGCGTACTTATGACAGTCTTTCTGGCACTGCTGCATTAATTAGATTATTTTCAAAGAAAATAATATCTTATGCTACGTTCAATCGCAAATGCAAAAAATGCGACATGGGCCATGAAAAAAATGATCACGATTGCCGACAAAACTATGTTGGAAGTGCAAAAGGCATGGAGCCTAAAGCAGCCATTGAATTGATTTCCAATAATTCAATATTTACTAAAAATAATGTAGAGTTGGGAATATTTATATCCGATAATGACAGCTCTGCAATTCATGGCGCAAGAAATTCCGTCAATTATGAAATAGTAAAACAGGCAGACAAAAACCATACTTCTCGTGGACTTACTAACGCCTTGTATAAAATTAAAAATTCTTACAAAGAATTGAATTCAAATACGATACGATATTTCCAGAGATCTTTTGCTGCATTTGTATCACAAAATGCACCTGATGCAAAGAAAATTGCACAGGCTGTAAGAAATATCCCATACCATAGTTTTAATTACAACGAAAACTGTGACATATCGTGGTGTAAATATCGAAGTAATCCAAATAATTACACGCACGCAAACATCGGTGATGGTTTTACCGATTTGACTTTATTTGAAGCTTTAAAGGATGTATTTAATTCATTCGCTGATCACAGTGGCCGTTATTCTGGAGGGCAATCGAGCAATCCAAATGAGAGTTTGAATTGCTCGATTGCCAGCAAAGCTCCAAAGGCTAGAATGTATGGTCTTTCACCATCGGGTGATATTAGAATAGCTTTAGCGATCTTGAATAAAAACGAAGGCCATACTGTTTTATCAGCGATCCATGAAAATATAAATACCTCGCCTAGTACTAATGGTCTTAAACATATGGAAACACTTAAACGTTAATCAGAAAAAAAATATATAAAATCGTTAGACCCGGAAACAAAACGTAAACGGTTAGCTCTGAAAAAAGCTAAATCTAATTTGAAGCATCGTTTAGAGGTAGCTGAAGGAACGACGTATGAGTCGCATGTCCAATTATTAGCCCCTGAACTACCTCCAATATGCGAGATAGAAAAGAAAATTGATATTAACTCAAAAGTTATTGTTTATTTCGATCTCGAAACAAGTGGTTTCAATAATTCAACGGATATTCTGCAAATAGCTGCTGCATATGAAAACAATACCTTTTCTGTTTATGTAAAACCAACCAAAGCAATTCCAGTCGAAGCTAGCAACATACACAATTTGACATTTGAAAAGGGTAATTTGCATTACAAAAATAAAATAGTTGAAAGTGTAAATTTGCAAGAGGCCCTTTACCAATTTTTCAAATTTCTTGAAAATTCTGGAAGGCGTGTAACTTTAGCAGCCCACAACTGCGGTTTTGATTCCATAATATTATTTAATTCATTAAAAAAAGTATGTATGGTACATCATTATAAGTTCATTGTAAGCGGTTTTATAGATACCCTAAAAGTTATTAAAAAGTATTATAAAGGCAAAGAAAATTATAAACTAGAATATTTATCTAAAGAATTAGAAGTAACTACTAAAGTTGCACACAACGCAGCCCAAGATGTTGAAAATCTCTGTGAGATCATCAAAAAGATTGGTATTTCGGAAGATAGTTTATTTGATTTTTGTAAAGACTGGGAGCAGCTTTTTAATAAAAAAAATATAGTTACATGTAGTAGTAAAAACCAAATAATAAAATTAAATTAATAGGCCTGAAACCTATTGAATGTTGTTCATCCTTAGATATAAGAAAAAAATCGTTAAAAGCCAATATATATAGATGATAGCGGAGTTATTCGAGTCACAAAATCTCCTATTGTTATAGAAAAAATAAAAAATTATATTGAAAATTTATGTGATATAATAGAAGGTAAAATGATTTTTCGATGTGAAAACGTTTAATAAATGTTTATTATATGTATAGTAAAATAAATGTTCTTTTTTTGGCTCTTTATAATCTTATCTTATTATTTAAATAATACAAAGCTAATCAGTAAATAATCTTATGTTATTCTCGTGCAGTTTATGGAATAGTGAGGTTATGAACGTGTATCGCGCGCGCTTGCTTTCGACGACCAAAGTCACTAGACATGATGCTTAATTTGTTTATATCTCAGCTCACAGCTAACCAAACTAATCAGAGTTTTTTTCATACATTATTAAATTATTATTTCTACGTGCATGCAAAATTTCATCAAGATCTCTTCAGTAATTTTTCAGATATCTTGAATTTCACATAAGGCCCATGTTAAAAACGCAAAATTGTAACTCGCATAACTTTTCTCATAACTAACTAAACGTTTTTAAATTTTCGGGGAATCATTATTGTATAAATGTCTAACTATCTGTGAAGTTTTATCAAAATCTCTTCAGTAATTCTAATCGCGTAGGTACCTCCTTAAGATTTAAAAAATGATACGTATTATAAATTGAAAGCGACTTTTGTGGTTCCGTGTAAAAAAATTGAATTTTAAACAACCGCGGGAAATGACTACTTTCCTGCCGCTGCGTAAAGCGGAAAAAACGATGTTCGGGTCATTGTGGATGAAGATAGTATCCAGGCTCAAGCCGCGAAAAAGTCAGTCCCAGATGCTTATCAGACTCGGCTTAGCGTCAGTCAATTATAACATGTCTTCTGGGACTTTTCTCTTTTTCGCGGACTAGAGCAGCAATTTACTATTACATCATTATCTCCCTACTTCATCATTATTCCATTTATTAGAGCAGTTTGTAGCGACTTTTGTGGTTCCGTGAAGAAAAATTGAATTTTATGCAACCGCCCGAAAATAACTACTTCCCTGCCGCTGCGCAAAGCGAAAAAAACGATGTTCGGGTAAAAAAAATAGTCGTTACGTTTGTCATGTTATGTTTTATGTATTTATTATTCCGTTATGTTTGTTATTATGTATTTTTTATGTTGTTGAGTTCTCCGTAAACTGTGACTCATGTGAATGTGATCGCATTACTTATGAAGGAGGCTCTTTCGTTGTAAGTTTTCTCACAGTGAGAGAGCGCCGAGATCATGCATGATGCAGTACGCGCGGCAGTGCGCATGCGCCGCGCGGCTCAATTTCCAGTTCGAGCTGTCAGCTGATGCGTCGCCTGTATTGCTGATATACTTTAAATTTGTATAAAATAAATTGTTTTAACAATTTCTGTATCTATATTTTTAATAATTAAATCGATTTGTTATGAAATTAAAACAAATTTATACTTTTCGTCAATTAAAATTGTAACTTTCAGTTTAGGGCGATTTTGAATTTCGCGCGCATAGGGTGCTACGCGGGTGCCGCGTCGTTTCAGCGTGCATCACGAAACCGAACATTCAACGTGGAATATCTTCTAAACTAGCATGTTTACCCCAATTTTTCAAGATCCTATCGTAATTAGTATAATTTTTTCTTTCAGGAAATACTAATTTTATCATGATGGTCCATTTCTACGAAAAGTTATTAACGAAAATAGGTGACCTCCCATAAAAGCCCCGTGTTAAAAGTGCGATTTTGAAAATCATTTTTCTCGGAAACAAGCATGTTTACCCATATATATATTTTTTTTTAAATGATTTGTACAATTATTACGAATCCATTGATATAGGTTTCATGAAGATGGTCCATCTTTAAAATTATCGAAAGAGCCTCCTTAAGTACAATTGTATTACGCGCCATGCGATTGATATCAGAGCACTTTTTTTTTTTTTTTTTTTTTTTTTTTTTTTTTTTTTTTTTTTTTTTTTTTTTTTTTTTTTTTTTTTTTTTTTTTTTTTTTTTTTTTTTTTTTTTTTTTTTTTTTTTTTTTTTTTTTTTTTTTTTTTTTTTTTTTTTTTTTTTTTTTTTTTTTTTTTTTTTTTTTTTTTTTTTTTTTTTTTTTTTTTTTTTTTTTTTTTTTTTTTTTTTTTTTTTTTTTTTTTTTTTTTTTTTTTTTTTTTTTTTTTTTTTTTTTTTTTTTTTTTTTTTTTTTTTNCGAACCACGGAGAGCTCTAAACGTGATGGAATCCAAACATTTGCTCAATCCGAGTTCGCACAGACTCGCGGCGGAAGCAGCGGACCAGATACCCCAACAGGAGATCGTGATCGAAGAGAACGAGATGTTATCGTTCTCGACCCCATACTCACTGGCGACCTGATGACGAATGTCAGGGGTATCATATTTGGCGACTTTCCGACGGTGCGAGTCGTCAAGGCTTATCAATGCTTATCAACTCGACTCCCCACTCTCATCTGTGAGAGCGACTACGCTGTACAAGAGACGCATGTTGCAGCGTCAGCTGTTATCTAGCAGTGTATTTCTGTGCGACCTAAAAAGAAGAAAAATAAAGAAACCGTCGTCTATTATAAACAGTGCCGTGCCTTTTTTCTACCCTCTCGTTGTGAAAATTCACTCAGGGTCATTGTGTATGAAAGATAGTATCCAGGCTCAAGCCGCAAAAAAGTCAGTCCCAAATGCTTATCAGACTCGGCTTAGCGTCGGTCAATTATAATTTCTCTTCTGGGACTTTTTTTCGCGGACTAGAGCAGCAATTTACTATTATATTAATATCGCCCTACTTCATCATTACTACATTCATTAGAGCAGTTTGTAGAAAAATGGTCGAAATTGTTCCTCAGTTTGCCTAGTATGATTTTCTGTTTAGTAGGAGGGGCTTTTTGGTCTCATACAGAGAACACATCGATGAAAATTAGACACGAATTATTAAGATTTAAAAAATGATACGTATTATAAATTGAAAGCGACTTTTGTGGTTCCGTGAAAAAAATTGAATTTTATACTCTGCTAATCTACGAATATATATGGGTCAGATTCAGAATTTTTCAAATAAACCTGCGGGCGAGGTTCACGGATTTTCCTGAAATTTTGGTATGTTATAGTACATGATAAAAAAGTGCCAAAACCAAAATTTTGGACCCCCTCCCCCCTCCTACCCCCCTCCTCCCCTAGAGACGTCCATTTTCTATCTATATTTTTTCTGAAGGCCTGAAGCTATTAAAAAATCTGAAAAAATTCATGAAGGTACTTTTCAACAATCCGAACAACCTTGAATTTTTTCAGATTTTTCGAGTGCTTCAGGCCTTCAGAAAAAATCATTGAAAATTTAAATTATTTTATTTTCGGTGAAATGGTTCGAT
>NW_019641663.1:25051-36370 GCF_000599845.2 Trichogramma pretiosum
TTTTTGCTTTACACTTACCTAGATTGTTCCAATCACTTTGGCATATTTTTTTTCTGAAAATTTGGACAATTTCCAACAAAAAAGTTGCTGGGCACTTTTACTTTTGAATCATTCTACTTTAATCCAGGAATTATTTTAATATTTGTGATTTTTCATGAATTTCAAAAAAACCCTAAAATGGCCAACTTTGGGCCTCTGAAAAAGTGTCATAGAAGGCCCCAAAAATTCTAATAAAATTTGGGGACATTTCTGACATCAAATACAACAAGTTTTTCATATTTGCAGAAAAAAAATTTTTTTGACCAATCGATTTCACAGAGAATCGGCCATATATATACAGGGTGCGACAAAAGTATGGAAACCCCTGGAAATATCGCAGAATATTCGTTAAAAAAAAATCAAAGACCCTATATCCGACGTATTTTTCGACGAGAAATTCGATGGTGACCTTGAATTTGACCTTGAACATAACCTCAAAGCTGCAGCGACTCAAAAATCAATTTTCCAAATGTAACCCCCATTTTTTATTGCAGATTTGAAAAGAGCGGAAAATTTCACGTTAAAATGTATGTTTTGTTTTTTTTTTAAGACCATTTTTAGGGGCGCTACAGTTAGAAAATGAAGTTATTCCGAGCTTAATTTTAGGTTAAATCGGGGTTTTATTTGAGCTTGTAGCACCCTTAAAATGGTCTTTAAAAAAAAAAACAAAACATTCATTTTAACGTGAAATTTTCCGCTCTTTTCAAATCTACAATAAAAAATGGGGGTTACATTTGAAAAATTGATTTTTGAGTCGCTGCAGCTTTAAGGTTATGTTCAAGGTCAAATCCAAGGTCACCATCGGATTCCTCGTCGAAAAATACGTCGGATATAGGGTCTTTGATTTTTTTTTAACGAATATTCTGCGATATTTCCAGGGGTTTCCATACTTTTGTCGCACCCTGTATATTTATAGTATGATATTTAAACTGTTTATCGTAAAATTCCGAACCAACGGATAAGCCAATTTACTTTTCAAGGGAAATTTTTTTATTCGATGAACCTTTGGCTCTGGTTGCAACCTCAATCACAGCCAAAAGTCCATCGAATAAAGAAATTCCCCACAGAAGAAAATTGGCTTATCCGCTGACTTGGAATTTTTCAATAGGCAGCTTAAATGTTACATTAACTAAACGAATAGAGTCTACAGTGTTACAACAATGTATACAACTATTTTACTTATACAAGTGCACAAAGTACTTTCCAATAATATACTTGAACAGTCTATTATGTCTGTTTCCCGCAAAAAAATTTCTTCTACTTATACTGCAGAAAAAAACTCAATTCAAATATTACATATTTTAAGCCCTTTATTGGCCCTTAAAGATTAATGGGGAAAGCGTAATGTTGAAATATCAAAAATGTGTGAATCATGAATGTTAAAAATGTCATAGTTATAAAAGGGAGAACGCGATAACACAGTTTGACCTGATTTTGCGATAGCATACTAATTAGTGCAAAATCAATAAGTATCCCAAGATGAGCATTGTTACAGTCGAGCATACCTTTGACTTATTCTAAGTAGTGTTATAAAACAATTAAATTGATTATAGCAGGATAGTATTACGATACACAATGAGGTATGCAGCGTTTGAAATGATATCTTAAGAGCAAGGATATCTTAATGCTTAGTCTGTAACACCAGAGCACCGCACACCATTTATGCTGAATATGATAAATTGAGAATAATCATGATCATGCTAATAACACAGGCACACAAAAAAAAATGCTCAGTCCCAGAGACCGGACCCAGTAGACTTTATGTTTTTGGGGTCGCTGAATCCGAATCCGTCGTCGGTTTTTCGCCATCAGATCGATTTAAGGTCATTTGAAGGTCATTCAAAGGTCAAATCATGTAAAATAGGTTTTAAAATCTGAAACTATTCCTACATAGGTTTTTGAGGATGCTGAATTCAAATCTGAAGTCAGGTGACATCTACGACCTTACCTTCAAGGTCATTTGAAGGTCAAACTTAGAGGATGCAATATAAAAATCCGAAAAATATATTTTTTTATGTTTTGAGAGTCGCTGAATTCAAATTCAAGGTCATTTTGACTCAATGTTGACATCTAAAGGTCATTCAGAGGTCATTTGAAGGTCAAATCATAAAAAATAGGTTAAAAAATTGGAAAAAAACTCCTATATGGGTTTTTGAGGATGCTGAATTCAAATCTAAAGTCAAATGACCTCTCAGACCTCACCTTCGAGGTCATTTGAAAGTCAAACATAATAAATTCGATATAAAATTCCGAAAAACATATTTTTTATGTTTCAAGGGTCGGTGAATTTGAATCAAAGTTCATTTTCACTAAACTGACTAATTTTAAGCTTATTTCAAGATTAAATCTAGTGAAAACGACAAAGTATCGGAAAAAGATTGTGTATAGGTTTTTTGAGCTAAGTAATTCAGCTTTTTGATTGAGTAACCTATAAAAAGTTAAGATCAATGTCATTTCAAGGTTAAGGTAATGAAAAGAGGGCAAAACTTGATGAAATATTGTTAATTTCGTATGCCTTTTTCCTTTTTTCATTTGTAACGCCCCTTTTTTTCTTCAAACGATTGGCGTAAAGATTGCCGTCTGCGTTTAGTCCTTTATGTTCACTCTCTTTCTCTTCAACATCCAGCAGTAATCAGCCATCATTGCCACATCCCATCTACCTTGATATCGCTGCTCCATATGTTTGATGTCATGATGGAATCGTTCTCCCTGCTCGTCGCTAAAATCACCACAGTTTTTCGGGAACTCATCTGAATGGTTATGCAAGAAATGCAGTTTGTAAGACATATTACATTCCATTTCACCGAAATTGTTTATCATTGTTGATATTAAAACTTTGTAATCATCGCTTCTGCGATTACCTAGAAAATTTTCTACAACATTTTTGAAGCTATGCCATGCAGCTTTCTGAACCTCAGTAATCTTAGTTAGAAAATTGTCATCTTGCAGCATTTTTCTTATTTCTGGTCTATCGAATATTCCTTCTTTTAATTTGGCATCAGATTTATAGGAAAATTTAGATTCTAAATATTTGTAACATTCATACTCTCGCTCAAAGCTTTTACAAATTGTTTCATAATGCCCAATTTAATATGTAAAGAAGGTAGTAAAACTTTTTTAGGGTCTACTAATGGACTGTTAATAACATTATGATGTCCAGCTTCTAAAGAATTTCTCTCAGTCCACTTATGGTCGGTGTAATGGTTTTTACGATCTCTGCTATCCCACAAGCACTTAAAACATGGGTACTTTGTTAATCCAGATTGCTGTCCCATCAGCATACTTAAAACTTTCAAGCCCTTATTGCAATAATGTTGAAGGTCTAATGACAGAAATTAAATGTAATATTTATAAAACCGACGAATGGAGACTTTTTATTGATTCTTCGAAAAGGAGCTGAAAAGCTGTATTGTTGCATAATACTAATAAGTTCGCGTCTATTCCTATAACTGTGGTGATTTAAGCGACGAGCAGGGAGAACGATTCCATCATGACATCAAACATATGGAGCAGCGATATCAAGGTAGATGGGATGTGGCAATGATGGCTGATTACTGCTGGATGTTGAAGAGAAAGAGAGTGAACATAAAGGACTAAACGCAGACGGCAATCTTTAGGCCAATCGTTTGAAGAAAAAAAAGGGCGTTACAAATGAAAAAAGTAAAAAGGCATACGAAATTAACAATATTTCATCAAGTTTTGCCCTCTTTTCATTACCTTAACCTTGAAATGACATTGATCTTATCTTTTTACAGGTTACTCAATCAAAAAGCTGAATTACTTAGCTCAAAAAACCTATACACAATCTTTTTTCGATACTTTGTCGTTTTCACTAGATTTAATCTTGAAATAAGCTTAAAATTAGTCAGTATAGTGGAAATGAACTTTGATTCAAATTCACCGACCCTTGAAACATAAAAAATATGTTTTTCGGACTTTTATATCGAATTTATTATGTTTGACTTTCAAATGACCTCGAAGGTGAGGTCTGAGAGGTCATCTGACTTTAGATTTGAATTCAGCATCCTCAAAAACCCGTATAGGAGTTTTTTTCCAATTTTTTAACCTGTTTTTTATGATTTGACCTTCAAATGACCTCTAAATGACCTTTAGATGTCAACATTGAGTCAAAATGACCTTGAATTTGAATTCAGCGACTCTCGAAACATAAAAAATATATTTTTCGTATTTTTATATTGCATCCTCTAAGTTTGACCTTCAAATGACCTTGAAGGTAAGGTCGTAGATGTCACCTGACTTCATATTTGAATTCAGCATCCTCAAAAACCTATATAGGAATAGTTTCAGATTTTAAAACCTATTTTACATGATTTGACTTTTGAATGACCTTCAAATGACCTTAAATCGATCTGATGGCGAAAAACCGACGACGGATTCGGATTCAGCGACCCCAAAAACATAAAGTCTACTGGGTTCGGTCTCTGGGACTGAGCATTTTTTTTTTTTTTTGTGCCTGTGTAATTATTTTTAGTCCTCATTTTGTCCAGTAATAATCCACGTAATGAATTGAATAAATCTCCAATACAATGTTAATTAGAAATGTGCTTCTTCTCACGAGTTGTAAATGACATTCTACATTTGCCAGATTCAACTAAAATAATTTCGTACTTTGGAGTTACCGACTCAGCATATAAGCCTGGTTCTTAACATGCAAAAAAAAAAAACTTCTTTCATTTAACTGTACCTTCATATTTCAGAATTTTCGTAGTACTTTTAAATTATCGAATCCAAATACAAAGTTGCATACTTGGGAAAGGACGGATAAATTTAGGAATGGATATTTTTAATCAATTGAGACAAAATTGATGATGACACATAGCCTAACTTATATGCGAAATTAGACATAATAGAACTAAATTCATGGGAAAAAATTTTGAGAGATCGTTAATAGTTTTAATCTATACATAAACCTCGAAAGCATGAAATCTTACATCTATTTTTCGATTGGTCAGGGTTCAAAAAATTTTAAATAAAATGTAACTATTAAAACGATGGAAAAAAAATTTGTCATGAGAGTTTAGGGGCTTATATACAACTTATTAGGAAAAAAAATTGTTTAACATATAATTAAGGATTTTATTTCTTCTTTTCATTATGCTTTGGAAACTCAAAATGTTGATTTATAACTGAAATATAGCTTTTTCCATGATCTTTTTTGGTACAAATTACGAGTAGAGATTTCTTTTACGTTTTCTTAAAATTAATATTTTTTATCTCTTGTTTTATTATTTGAGGGCCAGGTGTACATGCTCAGTCGATAATGCCTCAGTACTACGTTATTTATGCTAAATTTGAAATGTTCAGGATATTTTTAGAAAATTAGCCAGAAAAGACACATTTCTAAAACATTCTTTAACTTTATGGTGCAGTTTCATTACGTTCCAAGCATTATATAAGAAGAAAAACGAAAACTACGATTAATCATGATATCGGTTATGGTGTTATCAATGAATGATTATTCGTAGCTCTCGTTATTCTTCTTATATAATGCTTGGAATTTATTGAAAATACACCATAATATTAATGAATGTTTTAGAAATGTGCTTCTTCTTGCGAATTCTCGAACATTATCCTCAATATTTTACACTTAGCATAAGTAGTGAGGTACTAAGGCATTATCAACTGAACATGTAAACTTGGCCCTTAAAGCAAAACATATATCACCGAGGTGGTGTAAACTCCTTCAAAACAACAATGGATTGTTGGCTTTATTATCAATAATTCACTTCACATATGTACATTTCATCGTTTTACTCGAGGTAACTATATTTAAAGTATAGGTTTTCTGAAAAAGTGTCCAACACCTAGATGCTGTAGCTCAAATTATTGACTATGGATACTTATAAGATAAATCAAAATAAATGATATCTGGCTGAAAACGCAGAATACGAACCTTGAGACTACTCATAAATTGAAGTATTACAGAAAAAACTGTATTTCAGAAAAAGAACCCAAATTTCCAAAATTCAAAAAACGTAATAGAAAGGATAAAAAATCTTTTCTACAAATATAACTAAAATTTTTCGATTTAAAGATACCAATATAATACCTTAAAGTTTCTATAAATTTATTTTAACTAAATTTTTAAATGAGCATATGGCGCAAACAAATATACGACAATCCTTCATGATTTTTCCATTCGGATAATGCATGAGGATCGAGCAAAGATTCATAATTTTTTATATCAAATGAAATATTTTCTTCGATTCGGTAGGCGTTTAAAGAGTCGTCAAAATATATTGTATTATAAATTTTATAGTAAAAAAATACATCGTCCTCGTACAAAATTATTTTTTGAATTTTTCCGAATAATGGCATATTGCCATTATCTTCCGTGTCTTTTTTTAAAACAACAAATAAGCCTGTCTGATACATTTTACTGTAAATATGAATAGAATTCAAAACTTTAATATTTTCAGTTATCAGCTCTTTAGTCATTAATTTTCGAAGCATATTTGTATAAATATCAATACTTTCTTCATATGAAGTAAAGTTAAATTTTTCTCGAATGGTACCTTCTCTTTTACCCCATACCGAAGATTGCGATATTTGTGCAATCGTAATCATTGTCTTGGGTAAATTTTTGTAATTATTACTTAAATCACCAAATTTTATAAACATATTATGCTTGGCCTCGCATTTAAAGCAAGACAGTAAACTTAGGGGTCCGCTTTTCTTTATGCACATTGGATAGTGACGCATATGCATTAACTTTGTGACGGGGCACAAGGCATATAAGCGTCGCGCCGTGTATTTTAGCATAAGTCGCGCGAGCATGTGTGTGTGCGTGTATGTTTCGCGACTTACAGGTTGAGAAGAACAGCAGCAGCGGCAGCAGCGGCAGACGCGCCGACGCGCAATAGATCGCGGGAGAATAGCTCGAGCAAGCAACACGAAGACACGTGAGTTACGGCAGCCATCAAAAAGTTTGGAGGTTATCGCGAAGTCAAGTGCGAGAGCCGTAAAGTTAAAGAAAAGCCACCGCGGATTGTGCTCGTGGAAGGCGACACACAAAAAAAGCCGACGCAAAGATACGTGCGTGAGTTCGCCCAGGAGGGCTAGTTTGTGTGTGTGCTCGCGAGGCAGTAAGGAACATCTTGCCCAGCCGGGCCCGTGCAAGCCAGTGCACCCGTGTGAGTGTCGCCCAGTCGGGCTCGTGCAAGTGAGTGTGCACGTGTGTACGCCGTCGAACATCGTTGCCCAGACGTGGGCGTAAGGACGCACAGCTCCGTCGCACGTGACCGTCGACGCCCGGACGAGGGCTGAACGCCAGCAAGGAAAGGAGCTGACCCAACGCCGAGGCGCCGAAGAATTGGGGTTAGTTTTTAAGGTTATTTGCGAGTCATTGGTCGAAGCGACTGCCGGGTCGTGAGCGTGTGATTGCGTGTGTGTTCGAGCTCGGCTGGCGAGTATCGCAGCGGCGATACGCAGCCAGCATTGTATTGGTGTGCGTGAGTACGTGAATATCCGTGCCGGTAACATCAGAGCGGATCACCCGCGACACAGTATCAAACGCATCATCGAGACCACGGTGCGAGTGCCACGTCGCGTCGGTACACGTGCACTCGACATCGTCGCATAGATCGCGCGCGCAGCGGCCATATTGGCTCGGCCGATTAAGCTCGTATCACGAGATACGGTAGACGCGAGCGCCGAGCGCGCCCCTGGTGGGCAAAGTCGAAAGTAAAGTCGAGTCGAACTTGTGCCTCGTCGCGTATTATTGTAAGATATCGCCCGTTGGGCAATTTGAAGTGGTTTTTCGGCCAGTTGGGCCTTGGATTAAATAAAGAAGTACATTTTATCGACACCATAGCCTAGTTATTTCGCGACCGTTCTTTTTCGCGGATTTCAGCATCAGCCACAGGAGGTCAACGGTAAGCCAGCGAGTCTACAGCAAGCTCGCACTGACGACGGGCCCAATATCCCCTCTGGGAGTACTCGACCAGGTAAGGTGGTCCTATAGAAATTTATTCGACGGCAGGTGATTTGCTGCTTTCTCCCACCCCGGGGTCAGCCGTCCGTCGCAACTTATTAATAATATTAGTATCTGGAAATAATTTTTGAAACTGTTCAATGTGGTTATCGATGAGCTCTTGTAAATATGATAAACAAGAAAGAGGCACTTTTGGGGCGAAAATTATTTCGTTTATTTTATTAATATTAATTATATGTTGTAAAAATGGATCGTCTTCGGGTACCTTATCCGAAACAATAAATGGGAATATCCTTAACAAACACCAAGTCTGTGCTGCCCGCTGTTGTAAATTATTATTTTTAATTGAATCCTTAGAAATCGGTGATGGTTTATTTCTATATTCTAAAGGCCCATATATAAAGTTTTCAATTCTATAATTTAAAAGCTTTATAGTGATATTATAATTTTTATCCTGTACAAATTTGCATATTACTAGACAAAGGTCTAGTTGCGCTTGGCCTTCCAAATTGTCATGCATAATGTCAAATATAAAATTGTTTGTACAATGAAAGTAACTAGACTTGTGCAAAATGCAGTCCTTTTGGACCCCCATAATACTTTCAATATCATCATCAAGGAGTGCATGTCGCGCTCCGAATGGCAAGTATGGCAGGCGAGAGCAGCGTCACTCCACGCTCCTCATATACGCGAGAATTTGCGATTTCGAACCCGCGAAAAAACCTAACGTTATTATCCGATAAATCGATTCCTTGTAAAAAGTGACCAAAAATAGTACATTTATACGCTCCGAAATACGCAGTATTAACTAAAATACGAATGATAAAAGAAAAAATCCTCGACGAAAAAACGGTCTCAGGCAAAATGCGGTCTCACGCGGTTTCTCGTAGTCTTCCGGACAACTTCATATCATCGATTTAATCTATTAATAAGGCTAAATGTATCTATGTAAACAACTGATATTTTAAATAATCCTTTATTGGTAATTCTTTTTTTCAAAAAGATTATTAGAGGCAAGTATGTCAGTTTTGATCCTGAACTAAGAATTAAACTTACCTATGTTTACCTATGAACCTATGATTACCTATGATGTTAATGAAATCAGAAACTTTTTGACAAGTACACAAACAAACCAAGATATTATATAAAATAAGAAACAACTAATATTTTAAATAATCCTTTAGTGGTAATTCTTTTTTTCAAAAAGATTACACAGGCACACAAAAAAAATGCTCAGTCCCAGAGACCGGACCCAGTTGACTTTATGTTTTTGGGGTCGCTGAATCCGAATCCGTCGTCGGTTTTTCGCCATCAGATCGATTTAAGGTCATTTGAAGGTCATTCAAAGGTCAAATCATGTAAAATAGGTTTTAAAATCTGAAACTATTCCTACATAGGTTTTTAAGGATGCTGAATTCAAATCTGAAGTCAGATGACCTCTCAGACCTCACCTTCGAGGTCATTTGAAGGTCAAACATAATAAATTCGATATAAAAGTCCGAAAAACATATTTTTTATGTTTCAAGGGTCAGTGAATTTGAATTAAAGTTCATTTCCACTATACTGACTAATTTTAAGCTTATTTCAAGATTGAATTAATGAAAAGAGGGCAAAACTTGATAAAATATTGTTAATTTTGCATGCCTGTTTACCTTTTTCTTTTATAAATCACCTTTTTTTCTTCAAACGATCGGCGTAAAGGTTGCCGTTTGCGTTTAGTTCCTCTACGTTGGCTCTCTCTCTTCAACATCCATCAGTAATCAGCCATCATTGCAACATCCCATCTACCTTGATATCGCTGCTCCATATGTTTAATATCTTGATGGAATCGTTCTCCTTGTTCGTCGCTAAAATCACCGCAGTTTTTCGGGAACTCATCTGAATGGTTATGCAAGAAATGCAGTTTGTAAGACATATTACATTTCATTTAACCGAAATTGTTTATCATTGTTGATATTAAAACTTTGTAATCATCGCTTCTGCGATTACCTAGAAAATTTTCCACAACATTTTTGAAGCTATACCATGCAGCTTTCTGAACCTCAGTCATCTTAGTTGGAAAATTATCATCTTTCAGCATTTTTCTTATTTCTGGTCCATCGAATATTCCTTCTTTTAATTTGGCATCAGATTTATAGGAAAATTTAGATTTTAAATATTTGTAACATTCATCGCTCTCGCTCAAAGCTTTTACAAATTGTTTCATAATGCCCAATTTAATATGTAAAGGAGGTAGTAAAACTTTTTTAGGGTCTACTAATGGACTGTTAATAACATTATGATGTCCAGCTTCTAAAGAATTTCTCTCAGTCCACTTATGGTCGGTGTAATGGTTTTTACGATCTCTGCTATCCCACAAGCACTTGAAACATGGGTACTTTGCAAATCCAGATTGCTATCCCATCGGCATACCTAAAACTTTCAAGTCCCCACATATTAGCCATTTATTTTCTTGGTAGTTGATGCTCTCTAATAGTATCTTCATACTTCCATATGTTTCTTTCATAGTTGTACTGTGAGCAATAGGAATAGACGCAAACTTATTAGTATTATGCAACAATACAGCTTTTAAGCTCCTTTTCGAAGAATCAATAAAAAGTCTCCATTCGCCGGTTTTATAAATATTACATTTAATTTCTGTCATTAAACCTTCATCATTATTGCAATAAACTAATTTCTCATCATCAACCTTTTTTTCTTCAAAATATTTCTTAAAACTTTCATTTCTGGTTCTATAATACGTAGCATTTGTACCATTTTCCAGCATATTTCTGCGTTTTAAGCCCTTGAAACATAAAAAATATGTTTTTCGGACTTTTATATCGAATTTATTATGTTTGACCTTCAAATGACCTCGAAGGTGAGGTCTGAGAGGTCATCTGACTTTAGATTTGAATTCAGCATCCTCAAAAACCCATATAGGAGTTTTTTTCCAATTTTTTTGCCCGTTTTTTATGATTTGACCTTCAAATGACCTCTAAATGACCTTTAGATGTCAACATTGAGTCAAAATGACCTTGAATTTGAATTCACCGACTCTCAAAACATAAAAAAATATATTTTTCGGATTTTTATATCGCATTTTCTAAGTTTGACCTCCAAATGACCATGAAGGTAAGGTCGTAGAGGTCATCTGACTTCAGATTTGAATTCAGCATCCTTAAAAACCTATGTAGGAATAGTTTCAGATTTTAAAACCTATTTTACATGATTTGACCTTTGAATGACCTTCAAATGACCTTAAATCGATCTGATGGCGAAAAACCGACGACGGATTCGGATTCAGCGACCCCAAAAACATAAAGTCTACTGGGTCCGGTCTCTGG
>NW_019641663.1:38284-66835 GCF_000599845.2 Trichogramma pretiosum
CTACCTGGAGAACCGAGCATTTCAAGTCAAAGTCAACAATGAAGTAACTGACCTCTATGAGATCCGTGCTGGTGTTCCACAAGGTAGTGTTCTCGGCCCGATCTTGTACTCCCTGTACACGGCTGATATCCCGACCTCACACGCAATAACTACCGCTACATACGCAGACGACACTGCGCTCATCAGTTCTGACCCAAATCCGGAAATAGCCTCGATCAGACTGCAGAGTCATCTGTCTGTCGTAGAAAAGTGGTTTAAACAATGGAGAATAAAAGTAAACGAGACAAAATCTATTCACATCACGTTTACTCTTCGTAGGGATTCATGCCCTAGTGTTCTGATGAACGGTTTTGCTATACCACAAGCAGACTCGGTCAAGTACTTGGGCCTGCATCTGGATCGTCGCCTCACCTGGAGGACACACATTTGGAGCAAGAGAAAGCAACTGGACCAAAAACTCAGGCAGATGTACTGGTTACTGGGCAGAGGCTCAGCTCTATCGTTGGAAAACGGACTTCTCCTATACAAAAGTCTGCTGAAACCTATATGGACGTACGGAATTCAGCTCTGGGGAGCTGCTTCTAGAACCAATATCGACATAATCGAGAGATTCCAGTCAAAGGTCTTGCGCAGCTTGGTCAATGCCCCGTGGTTCGTTACCAACGAGGCTATTAGAAATGATTTGAAACTCCCTACAGTCCGCGAGGAGATACAGAAACTCTCAGCTAAATACAAGGACCGCCTAGGACTCCACCCCAACACCCTGGCAGCGCAACTTAGTCGTGTCTCTTTTGAAGGCACAAGGCTGAAAAAGCACATGTACATATGAACACGCAACATAATCATATAATCTCTAAAATATCCATAGAGATTTTTTTTTTTTTGTAAACCATAATAAAAGGGTACACCAAAATAATTGAATGTAACTCCAATAAGAGCTAGCTTCAAAGGAAACTAGCTCACACACGCTTCCATGTAAACATTATAAAAATTTACCCATTGTCTAAATCTAGACAGATTGTAAATTTAAGAGGAAAATAAACAAAAAAAAAACTTATTGCGATGCGTCTATAATTATGACGTACATGGCAAGGTATCATTCGTAAACATGAAACTTGTACACGGGCTTTTCTGTACACGAGTAAAATGTGTCCAATATTTGGGCAAGGTATTATCCATACATATGAAACTTGTACACGGGCATTTTTGTACACGAGTAAAATGTTTCCAATATAGTATACATGATCGAACTTTTTTTCAAATTCAAAAAATTACGATTACGATAATTTTGTTAAATTTTTTTAATTTAAAAAAGAATTGGATTATGTGTACAAATATTGAACACATTTTACTCGTGTACAGAAATGCCCGTGTACAAGTTTCATGTGTATGAATTATACCTTGCCGCATACATCTATTGAGCAAACTTGCAGATGTTTTTACAACAATTTTTATACACAAGTTAGATGAGTATTATCGTAGAATATTGCTGTAAATTAAATAACTTCTCATTTCATTTCAGGCTCACTTTAATGTTAAGAGTGAAAGTTAAATCTAACATTATTACCACTCAAACTCAAGAGCGGATGTTTAATGTCATTTTCATCGATGCTGAAGGACAGGAAGTAAAAGCCTCAATCTCCTCCTCAATAATATATAGAGGAATTGTACTCTTTGATAAAGGTAACTCCTACTTTAAACACATATTCCTGTATATTATTATTACACCTATATAATATTAAAATTCTTATGTACTAATTTTGTCGAACTTTTTCACAAGATGATAGTGTTGTTATGTTAAAAAATTTCCTTATTACAAAAGCAAATTCGAAATACAACAATACGGGCTGCGATCTCGAATTGTGCTTCACTGATGACACTACAGTCGAAGATGTGACTTCAACGAACCCCGATTTTGCTGCTGTACAAATAAAGTACCATTCAGTCGCTGAAAAAATAACAATCGACAACAAAAAACCTTGCAGTAAGTATATCATTTTACAATTAAGGTGATGCATTGGCCACAATTTTTACCGATCAAGCATTAAAGGTTTAAATTTTAATAACTTTTTTACTAGACCGATTTTCGAAAAATGGCTCTGCGGAGCCCTTGGTATTGCAGCTGTGAATAACTGCACCAAATTTCAGCCAATTGCATAGGGTAGTTTTTCTGGAAAACAGGATCAAACATTTTGACTACTGTTTGCAGGAAAAAAAATTTTGATCCTGTTTTCCGGAAAAACTACCCGATGAAATTGGCTAAAATTTGTCGCAGTTCTTCACAACAACAATACGGAGGGCTCCAAAGAGCCGTTTTTCGAAAAGCAGCCTGAAAATAAAGTTACGAAAATATACATTTTCTCTGCTTTGTCGGTGAAAATTGTAGCCAAGGTATTACTTTAATATTTCTATTACTTCAGTAATTATATAACTTGTATATTTATATATTATATTTTCCAGATTTCAGGGGTCGCATTATTTCTATGCAAGAGGAAGGAAAGGTGTCGACTTATAATATTTTCAAGAAATACATTGTCGAAGATGCTATCGAGGTCACGGTAAATAAAGAATTTATCTCCCACTAATTTTTCGATAATTTTCTGATAGCAAATTTCTTTTTTTCAGATTACTGTCACTCTCTGGAACTCCCAGATCCGAAAATTCAAGAACAATGATACAACTACAATTATCAATGGCTCTGTCATTTACTATCAAGGGAATGTTTCGATCAGCGTAAATGCAGGAAGTAAATTAGAGATTGATTCATAAATTTATCCTATTATACAATTTTATTTTCATATTCTTCTTGTATAAACGCAAATTATAAAGTAGAAGTTTGTACTGCATCTATGCAATATTAAATGATTCGTTAAAATTTTTTTAAGGTGATGCCGAAGTCCCAATTTTGTCCGACTGAGCATTAAAAATGTAAATTGAAACAACTTTTTTCCTAGACTGATTTTTAAAAAACAGCTCTGTGGGACCCTTCGTATTGTAGTTGTGAATAAGTGCACCAAATTTTAGCCAATTTCATCGGGTAGTTCTTCTGGAAAACAGGATCGAAATTTTTGATTACTGTTTGCAGGATAAAAAATTTTGATCCTGTTTTCCGGAAAAACTACCCGATGAAATTAGCTGAAATTTGTCACAGTTGTTCACAACAACAATACGGAGAGCTCCACAGAGCCGTTTTTCGAAAATCAGTCTGATAATAAAGTTACAAAAATATGCATTTTCTGTGATTGGTCGGTAAAAATTGTAGCCAAGGAATCGCCTTGATAAATTTTGAATTAACTTTACATTTTTTACTAGTTAACTACAATTATTACTTTTGTACAAATATGTATAATTATAAATTATTATTATTATGCTCCAGAAAAATTGAAGTATTTCTTGGTTCTTCCTTCACCCTAATTATAAGACTTATTTATATTATAATATATCGATTCAAACAATTTAACAGAAATAAGACAGATTATAATTTAAACGACAATAATGATCATTATGATGATACTATTTCTTACAATAATTTTAATTAAAATATAAATATCTCATAAATATGCCTTATAATATTCTTATTCCTCCATCATTCCTTACAATTTCTTTGAAAAAATCTAAAACTGAGCGAGCGTTAGCGAGCGAGGAATGACGCTAGTTCTTAAATTATGACATGATAAAGCGTTTAATTTCAATACTTATGGCCTTAAACGCTTCAAATAATTATTATTTTAATACAAGCACTGGAGATCCGCAAAGTTCTTCTCAAAACACTTTTCACTGACTAATTTAACACTCCAAGTACCTACGCAGGGTTGAATTTTATCAATGATGTGATGAGGCGAATAATATTTGCACATAAGGCCACTATTTTCCATGATCTCATGCCATGCCTTTGGTCAATATTGTAATTTTTGGGTCAAGAGTAAGATCCAACAACTTCTTAAAAATGGAATGTAATGTTTTCAAGATCTAGATGTCTAAAATAAGTAACCAAAATAGTTTAAGGATAGGAAATGAATATTTATTGCTCTTAATATGCTTATTTTTATTATTTTAACGTTTATTTTTCACCTAAGGCTTCTAGGGCATATTTACACAACCTAACATAACAGGGCATGTTTTCTTACTGTTCTGAATCACCAGAAAAAGTTTAGGCCAAATCCATGGCCCGGAGGTGAGAAGGTCTCCTTGTTAATATAATTTATATAGAATCAGAGGAAATTTTTGTTGCTGAATCTTCTCTACCAGTGAAGAAAAATGTTTATAAACCGTTTCCCAATGTGGAAGAGATGTTATCATATTGTTAAAAAACGCCATATTTAGATGGCACTTTTTTAAAGTTGTTGATTGTTAATGGGAATGTAAAAGCTGCTTGTCAAGCATTTACATGTGGCGCGCCGGCAGCAAGGAACTAACCGCCGTAAGAAGCGAGACTGATCTGAATGCCTTTACCGCCGGTTTGCAACAGAGTTCGCCCTCGTCCGAATCTGTTTCACTGCCTACGACGGCTTCATGATGTGCTGTCGACTCTTTAAGTCAAGAATCTCAAGATCTACGCTCACATATTTCAATTGAACTTATAAATACATACATAGATAATCTTTCAAGAAATTTTAATCGGCTCGAAGCCCATTCAAATAAACATATTTTTCATATTATTCCACCCTCACTCACCAAGATACTAACTTTCACCCCTTCATGGAACATACTCTCCAATCACCTCGCCTCATCAAAGATAATGCATATGGCCGATTCTCTGTCAAGTGGAATGATCAAAAAAATTTTTTTTCTGCAAATATGAAAAACTTGTTGTATTTTAAGTCACATTCAGGTCAAACTTTTATTTATGAAAAAATAACTTTATGGTCACTACATTTTAGGAAAAAAACACAATTTAATTATTACAATTTTTCGAGAGAAAAGCTTTCATAATTATTACTGCCAGCAAATCTTTTTACCTCCAGGAAATTATTTTTTGGTACAAATGAATGATTTTTTTAAATATTTTTCCTCGAAACTTACTCGTGTATCGGTCTCACAATTTTTCAGTGGTCTCAACGTACATTTCTTTCTCACAAAATATAAAATTGACGTTTGGTAATCGGTTCGTTTCGCTCAAGAATTTGTACAAATCAGAAACATTAGCGAGAGGCTCAGTTTCCCGCTGTAAACTTGCTCGTTGAGCAGCTTGTTTTACAACTGCTCCAAGCGCATCACATGGACCTTTATCATGGCCAATTAGATAAAAATGCCATTCAGCATCTATTGAATAATCTTTTTTATGGTGGCATGAATTTACAAAATTTTTTAAATTTTGATATCGTTGTGGAGCACCGTCCGAAAAATAAAAAATGTTATTTGTTTTTTAAAAATTACTCTTAATAAAATTGATAATTTCAGCATGAAACATAAAAACTGAGGTCGCATCGTAAGTTAAACAGTCTGAGACAACGACCAGGCTACAATGTTTTATTTTTGAATCAGATGATCGATAATAAATCACAACGTTATATAAAGTAACCTGGTCATTGTTCCAATAGAATGCAGGAGCAGCATTTTGCACGATGAATGCATAATTTTCTGCGAAATCTACGGTAATTAAGTATTCTGCATCACCTAAATTATTTTTAATGTGATCATAATAATTATTTTGCTTCTCAGCTATAGTATGATGAGAAAGCAAATGAAAAATACTATTAGCTAAAAGAATTGCAAAATCAGCCGCATTGGTTTCAAAACTTTCAATTGTACACCGAAGATTACTGACCCACTGATAGTATGAAATTTTTTCCATTTTTTTTTTGCTCAAACATTCATGAACAATACATCGCAGTTTCTCGACCCCTGGACAATTTTTCCATGTTCCGAAAATACATTCATTTGTATTTTTAGCACATGCAATAATCTGAAAACAATCTTAAATATTTTGCAACACATTACCTGAATCTTCCTATGTATTTTTCAATTTTTGTGGCTAGAGAAATTGAATCGTATTAAAAAAACAAATAAATTTAAATATTAAAAATGTACGTGATTCATAATAATAAATTGTATACCTAATAACAGCAGTCTCGTATTCTAATGTATTGGACATAATTGAATTGAATTGAAAGTTTATTTGATCGGACGGTGGGGTAGAACCCCTTATGGCCCAGTGAGAAAGTACAGTGTACTGAGGTTTACATAATTAGGTACAATACGCTCACAGCATGAATCCCAACATCTTTCGTCTTGAGAACGTTTTTCGGGCGAAGTTCGGTAAATTTGGTTAATCCGATTTTCACATCTGGATTAAGCAATTTAAAACGTTCATGTGCCTCGTAGATGTTCCATCGTAATAAATGTTTTTGAACTTTTTTTTTCAACCCATCGGGATTTTTTATTTTTATTGTATCTTTCGTGCCTGGCATCGTTGCGGATATGTCATTACAAAGATAGAATTATTTAACGAGTTTCACAGTGCTGCCTGTCAACTTTTTACCTGTGCATGGTATAAATTATTATAAAAAAATATTGCTTGAGAATGAAAAATACGTTACCTTTTTTTGCTTTAATTTTTGAAGAAACTCCAGTAGTTTGCCTCGCTGTTCTCATATTTCGCACCAATCGACGCGAAACTCCAAATTATGCTTGAATTCGTGCATTACAAAATCTATACGATAGAAGACTCAGAATTTGAATTTTATTTTCATATGTGCACGAAGGATTGTTGTATTTTTCCTTCAAACTCTTCAGAATTTCTCCTATTATCTAAATCTAACGGAAATTTTTAAGTTATTTCATATATCAAAGTATACGGAGAGAAAATAACTAGAAAGGGTTTCGTCTTTGTTAAAAAAAAAACGAATATTTGGTCAAATATTAGCTCGAATTCATTGCAATAAAGTCAACTATACATTAAAACTGCAGGAAAATGATAATTTAGTAATCGAATACTCAACTTACCTATAAGTTTTTGTCTTTTTGAACGAGGAGATGAAATGGATTCAATCACAACGGCGCGATTTTTGATTTCTTCATCACAACGTTTCCGACACGAATTACATAAATATGATTGCGAATGAATGCGATTGTAGTGTGTGACGGGGCACAAGGCATATAAGCGTCGCGCCGTGTATTTTAGCATAAGTCGCGCGAGCATGTGTGTGTGCGTGTATGTTTTCGCGACTTACAGGTTGAGAAGAACAGCAGCAGCGGCAGCAGCAAGCAACGACGTTTCGGCACGTGCGGCGGCGTACGTGTGCGAGAGAGACGGACTGCTGCGCGTGAGCAGACGCGCCGACGCGCAATAGATCGCGGCAGAATAGGTCGAGCAAGCAACACGAAGACACGTGAGTTACGGCAGCCATCAAAAAGTTTGGAGGTTATCGCGAAGTCAAGTGCGAGAGCCGTAAAGTTAAAGAAAAGCCACCGCGGATTGTGCTCGTGGAAGGCGACACACAAAAAAAGCCGACGCAAAGATACGTGCGTGAGTTCGCCCAGGAGGGCTAGTTTGTGTGTGTGCTCGCGAGGCAGTAAGGAACATCTTGCCCAGCCGGGCCCGTGCAAGCCAGTGCACCCGTGTGAGTGTCGCCCAGTCGGGCTCGTGCAAGTGAGTGTGCACGTGTGTACGCCGTCGAACATCGTTGCCCAGACGTGGGCGTAAGGACGCACAGCTCCGTCGCACGTGACCGTCGACGCCCGGACGAGGGCTGAACGCCAGCAAGGAAAGGAGCCGATCCAACGCCGAGGCGCCGAAGAATTGGGGTTAGTTTTTAAGATTATTTGCGAGTCATTGGTCGAAGCGACTGCCGGGTCGTGAGCGTGTGATTGCGTGTGTGTTCGAGCTCGGCTGGCGAGTATCGCAGCGGCGATACGCAGCCAGCATTGTATTGGTGTGCGTGAGTACGCGAAAATCCGTGCCGGTAACATCAGAGCGGATCGCCCGCGACACAGTATCAAACGCATCATCGAGACCACGGTGCGAGTGCCACGTCGCGTCGGTACACGTGCACTCGACATCGTCGCATAAATCGCGCGCGCAGCGGCCATATTGGCTCGGCCGATTAAGCTCGTATCACGAGATACGGTAGACGCGAGCGCCGAGCGCGCCCCTGGTGGGCAAAGTCGAAAGTAAAGTCGAGTCGAACTTGTGCCTCGTCGCGTATTATTGTAAGATATCGCCCGTTGGGCAATTTGAAGTGGTTTTTCGGCCAGTTGGGCCTTGGATTAAATAAAGAAGTACATTTAATCGACACCATAGCCTAGTTATTTCGCGACCGTTCTTTTTCGCGGATTTCAGCATCAGCCACAGGAGGTCAACGGTAAGCCAGCGAGTCTACAGCAAGCTCGCACTGACGACGGGCCCAATATCCCCTCTGGGAGTACTCGACCAGGTAAGGCGGTCCTATAGAAATTTATTCGACGGCAGGTGATTTGCTGCTTTCTCCCACCCCGGGGTCAGCCGTCCGTCGCAAGTGATTTATAATATGAATGGAAGGAAGTTTGTCCCGGTAGCCCGAACGATTTTTTTTAGCAAACACCATTATAAAACACACGATTATTTTCGATAAACTGTGAACAGCTTATGCTATTATGCATTAACAAAGGGAAACACAGAATAGCAAAACTCAACAAATTCAAATTTAAACTGCATTCAAATGCATCCGTTGGGCTAAAACACTTTAAAACTCGAATAAACATTTTAAAAAATGTAATTAAAAAGTCGTAGATTATGTGCTCATAGATAAAAGTTTGAGTTTGAAAAAACATTTTGTATTAATTTATTTTATAATTGCATAAAAATTGATCAATCACGAGTATGATTAAATTATTATCGATTTTCAAATAAAAGAAAGAAATTTTATGCATCGCTGCTTAGTGGCGCCACCTGTTGTTCGCGACAATGAACAGAGAACATCAATACAGAGCCAGCAGTTACAGCAGAGCAGTTGTAAATAAACACGTTTTTTTCAATTTATTGAAAAACATGGTTAAAGTGCAGTTGTACGTGTCAAACTTTGCTTGCCACTTCACCATAGAATTAAGTTTGTGTCCAGCAAGTTTTTAAACCCAGTTCATCAATGTAGTCGTCAAAAACTGCAGAAAATGTTGTCAGATAAGTTTGGGGTTATTTTTAAAGTATATTACAACTCTAATGTTTTACAAGAAAAATTGATACTTTGTGTCTTGTTCCAGGTTTTCTTCTCCCACGTTTGTATTTGTTTCAGCAAAATATGTGTTGTGTTTACATTGATAATAATGTCACAGTTGTGATGATACAAGTGTGATAATACAAACATGTCTTGTGCATAAAGAGATTGTATTATTGTTTGAGTTTTTGTGTATAATTAGTTGGCATCAAAGGACTTGGCGTTAATTTTCAACCAATTGGCCAACATAAACTGAAACTTCGATCAAGAGTCAGCCAGAGATAGTGAGGTGTAAGAGGTAATATTTTAAAATAATTACTTGATATGTATGCACTCATCAAGCGAATTTATTAGAATCAAAGTCTGATACGTGTATCAGGACATTGATTAGGAAGCAAAGCTTGTCTACTGAAAAATAATATTATATTAAGTATTGTCACTTGTAGTTTTTTATCTTTTGACATAAATTACTGAAATATCAATTCTCAAGCTTTGTCGCTTAGCTGTAGAGATAGTAGAAATACAATAATAAATTGAACAAAAACTATACTGCTAATAATGGCGTATTTTGGTCTGGTTTAACTACTTCAACAGTAATCCAACAGAGCTTGAGAGTTAATATTTCAGAAATATATGTCAGAAAATAAAAAGCTACAAGTTTTGATACGTTCAGTGTAGTTGAACTTGAATAGACTAGTTTTCTGTTCTATGCAATGTCCTGAGATGCGAGAACCTGATAAAATACCCAATAATTCAAACAAAGTTCGCTTTTCTCAATATCTCTGGCATGGTGTGTCTGCCGACATTGAAATTTCATCACAAGTTGTATAATTGCCTAACAAAGAGGGTTGGCTGATTTTAAAAAAGACTTGATTCATAAAACGAATCTAATGCCCTCATGCTCTCCAATAGGACATGATTATTTTGATCTGTCGACCTCCGTTACTGCAAAACATAGATGGACAAACACGGGCATAAATAAAAAAAAATATAAAAAATGTGAACATTTACCTATATACATTAAATTACATGCACACAGGACATCATAAGACACCACGATGACTAGGTCTGACTAGAATTGGCAACGGACACCACAACACAGACTAATAAAACAATTTGCTAGACATTGGACAGGACAACACAATAATAACAGAAATTAGCCATCACTGGGCCTGTCTATACTGCCGTTCCCCCGACAGATGTTCTACATATATATCACGCCCCCGCCGGATCGTATCGCTCACCATGAATCGTCTCATCATCGCAGCATAGTGACTGCTTACTCCGAGACGATTCAGGACAGCCTCATTGCGACCGTCCCATCCGCCCAAGGCGCCCACGACAAAGGCATCCACATCGACCGTGTATCCCTGGCCCCGGAGCTGTTCAGCTAGGGCGGCGTACTTTGTACGCTTTTCCTCATGGGCCTCAGTAAAAGCCACTAACCGATTCTCGAAGGGGATACATACATCGACGATGTGGATGCGGCGATGGTTCTCGTCCCTAAGGACGATATCAGGTCTTAAAGTCGCCAGCGTGCCGTGGACTCCCTGAACGGAGTGGTTCACGTGGATCGGGCAGGGGTTGCGAGCACATGCCTTCACAAGCCGATCCTGGACGTTATTGTGCCGTCTCTGTCTTGCCGCTGAGTGTACAGTGCAATGGTTAAGAACATGCGGGAGCGTTTCGGATCGAGCCCCGCATCTGCGACATCTCTTGTCCGCCCCCGTCAGCCAACGCAAGGATGAATTGACAGGTAGGACATTGAGTCTAGCGCGATGGATAAAGCGCCAGTCGCAGAAGCGGGTATTCGTGCCACTCCGGAGAAAGTGATTAGACACTTTGGACTTCCGGAGGACCTCGAAACTTTTGCCGTGGTCTTTTTTGGCAAGCAGTGATCCCGCATAGTGCTCAACCAGGCATGTTGTAGAACGGGTTGTGGAGGGGACGATTTTGAGCGAGTCTGCGAGTTTCTTCGAAGTTTCACCGACATCGTACACGTTTACTCAATGAGTAGAAATACGTTTGACCGTCACCCGACTGATTTATGACGAGTGACCCTGAGGAGGGTCGATGTTATTTGTTGCCTCTTAGTTTACAAGTTTTGCAAACTCCACGTTTAGTCCTGAGAAGGACTAGTTTTCATGCAGCCTGTTGATTTGTGCAGAAGGACTGGCTGTGACCAGTGGTGACCAGCTATGACCGATGTTGACCGTCATGGAAGGGATGGTCGGATGGACGATGACATCGTCGGCTGCTTGGCTGTCACATGACTCGTGAGAGTGGAGTAACACAAATGCCGATCACTTTTCTGTCCAACTTGTAAAGCGAACAGTCAAAAGTCAAAAGACAAAAGTCTAATCACTTTTCTATTCCCACTTGTAACAAGTCGAACAGTCAAAAGCTGATTGAATTGAGTTGAAAGGCACTTATACTAGTACTCTGAACTCGACCTTTCCTCTTGCAGGCACGACTTTTCAAGGATGACGCGCCACCTGGCAGCCGAGTCGGAAGTTTGAAAAATCAAAATGTGGGGAAAGGTGTTGAAATAATGAGGCGAGTATTTTGTAGTTTAACCAAGTTCACTATTGAAAAGTGGCCTTAGGTCAAAACTCTCGAGTGCTCGTCGACACGAACGCGAAGACGAGAGTTGATGTGCTCTAGCTGGCTGCTGAGAGATGACTTCTCTATGCATGGCCAGGCGCCTCGATTATATAGGAAGCGAGTGCGCGCTAATTGGCTGATGCCGCGAGGTGGGGACGAGTGCAGCAGTACATGACGTTTGAGTGGGGACGCACGCAGGGGTCTCGGCGTTAGTGGGGATAACAGGAACTTCCGCAGCATTGCCGCGGCCTGATGTTTTTGGCCCAGCGAGACAGAGAACTCTGCACCGTCCCCACAGTACAGGTGAAACGTCTCCTGGTCGGAGCACCATCTCCACTTCAGTCCAAGCTTTTTCCTAAGTCTTGTGACTGAAGCGCGTACCTGCACCCAGAACGAAGTCCGAGTGCTGGAGCGAGGCATCCCAGGGTCACTGGAGAGGTAGGCAGCCATGTTGGTGTTAGTGGCCTGCCTCTGAGTCCTCTCCGTGACTGCAGAAAGACCTTTTGGGATTTGCTGTAAACATCATTGGTCACGGCCCATTCCTTGACCCTGTCCGCCAAAACCGCTGCGAATAGCTTCGGCACCGTATCCGCTAGGGTTATCAGACCCCAATTGCCAATGTCGCCCGGGTCACCCTTCTTGTAGAGGAGTATGGTGTTCAACTCACTCCAACAAGAGGGGACCCCTTCCGTGCGCCAAACCGCGTCAAACAACGCAGCCAGCACACTGGACTCCAGATCGGCCCTCTTGAGATCGGCGTACGTAACCCTGTCTGGACGGGGCGAAGAATTCGCCCGTCTTCCGAGGCACGCGTGCACTTCACCGATCTCAATGGGCCTGCACAGATGTTCAGTGCTTTCCGGGGCTGGACCAGGTCAATCGAACACGTTCGGCCATTCTTCTACACCGACTCTATGGGCAGCCAGATTCGTAAAGAATCGTTCTGTGTTTGCTATATTTACTTCGCAGGTCCGATTGGGACCTGCGAGGATCTTCTGGGCTGCCCTCTTCTTATTAAGACAATAGAGCCGCTGGAGCCTCTTGGCTTCAGTAGTCCGATCAACCGGTCTCGGGGGGACATTACGCTGACTGCGCGGGGCTGGCTCGCGTCTCCAGGTGAGCCGGGCCAAAAAGGTATTGACCCGACCCATGCCCTCTTCGAGCTAGTCTGAGGAAGTAATGGCGCGCAACTCAGCGACCAACGCATTATGCTCAGCACATTACGCTCAGGATTCGGTCGCCGGGCACCCTCCGGATTCGCTCGCCGCCTCACCGCTGGTTGACTGACAGGGTCCTCGGCCGCTGAGAGCAGCCGGGCGGGACAAGTCGGGTCGGGTATAGGGGCATCAGGGGAAGGGGGGGAAGGCGGTGGATCGGGCTCCCTGCCCGTTCCCGAGGAAGAGCTAGGAAATGCTAGTAAGCTCCGGGGACTCACCATCACCGGCTATTGCACTGGGGGCCAGCCCCCGTACGCTGGCGGAGATACAACCCCGCGCCGCGGCGACGCGACCGCGTCACGGTCTGGCACAAGGCTAACTACTCCGCTCTGGGCTGGTGCTGGAGATAGCGTGCGAGCACGCTCAGCAGCAGCCCTGCGACCGTTGTTATGTCGCTCAGCCAGCGATAGATCACCCCAAAGCTCCCCACGAATCCCAGCTCGTCGAGCAGCGTTCGCCAGACCCGCACGCACGCCATGGAACTCCGGCAGGCAGTCGCCACAGTGCTTCGTTACCTCTCTACGAGGGGTAACGCTTATCAGGGGGTGCGGTATAACCGCATCCCCAGCACTGAAAGACGACCGCAGCATCAGCATGGCATTCCTTGTGATGCCGTAGAAGATTTTCCATCTTCGAATTACCGGAGTATCCACGGCACGCAGGGCAGGCCAGGCAGACTAACCGCTCGTCCTCGCTCACCGCCAGGAGGAGTGTAAACACTCCACCCTCCACCACCACCTTCTGCTGTGGATCCACTACTATTCGGGCCAGACCAAAGCTGCAGCGTCCACGGGATAACCAAGTTGCTTAATTACAAGAACGCGTAACGTAAAAATCACGGTTCGATCCGCTGAGAGAGTATATATAGTAGACTGTCCGTTTTTTCCCGAATTGCTCCAATCCTCGCTCTCACCCCTTGAAAGTTCATCATTTGGCTCACAATGAAAGAAAATCACTGTCCGACCGCGATTAATTAACTCTAGATAGTGCCACACGCGTCAGCTTTTTTCCCATTTAAATAACATGGAGAAATTTAGAAAAATGAAAATTGAAGTTTTAAACCACATAAAATCGCTAAACCTTGAGATAAGAACCAGTTTTCACTTCCTGGTACACCCATAATGAGTAACCAATACTTACGGGAACCCTCCGAAAAGAATTTTGAATTGTGCACACACGATATACTCAAAAAATGATGAAAAACAGCATATAAGCGTTGTTTTTCGATATTTTACAACAAAACTGAGCGTAGACGATTATGTTAGATATGTTAACGTCAAAGTAGAGATAAAGACCTTCAATTTAAGGGTAATAAAACCTATCTACGTTCATTAGAAATAAAGTTACAGGCGTTTGAAGTTTCATTGAAAAATCAGGTATCGAATCTCGTCCGGCCGCCCAAACGCGCGACTCGCAACTCGCTGAAATCGCAACTCTTACAAATGACAATGTAATTAAACTAGAAAAATCATCAAAAATATGGTTTTTATGCGTTTTTTTCTCAGCTTTCACGTGGTGTAGTCGGATTTTTTGATAATTTTCATTTTCGTACGAAAAAATGGACTTGAACATTTATTTCCTATTTTTCCTAGTGAACGTGTAAATCATCGAAAAATCTGACTACACCACGTGAAAGATGAGAAAAGAACGCATAAAAACAATATTTTTGATTATTTTTCTAGTTTAATTACATTGTCATTTGTACGAGTTGCGATAACAGCGAGTCGCGAGTCGCGCGTATGGGCGGCCGGACGAGATTCGATACCTGATTTTTCAATGAAACTTCAAACGCCTGTAACTTTATTTCTAATGAACGTAGATAGGTTTTATTACCCTCAAATTGAAGGTCTTGATCTCTCCTTTGACGTTAACATATCTAAGATAATCGTCTACGCTCAGTTTTGTTTTAAAATATCGAAAAACAACGCTTATATGCTGGTTTTCATCATTTTTTGAGTATATTGTGTGTGCACAATTCAAAATTCTTTTCGGAGGGTTCCTGTAAGTATTGGTTACTCATTATGGGTGTACCAGTAAGTGAAAACTGGTACTAATCCCAAGGTTTAGCGATTTTAAGTGGTTTAAAACTTCAATTTACATTTTTTCTAAATTTCCCCATGTTATTTAAATGGGAAAAAAGCTGACGCGTGTGGCACTATCTAGAGTTAATAAATCGCGGTCGGACAGTGATTTTCTTTCATTGTGAGCCAAATGATGAGCTTTCAAGGGGTGAGAGCGAAGATTGGATCAATTCGGGAAATAACGGACAGTCTAATATATAGTTGTGATTGACCAGAATCGCACCCGACCGGGTCCGATTAATCTAATCGAATAATAGACAGCTTGATCGCTTGATCGACTACTACACTTGGATATTAGCCAAATCGATGGATACGAACATACTTATTTTTTGCTAAATACCCTTTTTTTTTAATTTTTATGAGTTTCTTGTAGTTTTTCAGTATCTTAGCTTACATTTTTGAAATCCTGACAAAAAAATACATCAAAAACCTATTTCCAATAATTTTTCCAGGGCAACCATAAGCTTATATGAAAATATTTACTTTTTTTATTTTTGACTTTGAGACGCTAAAGATCTAACAAGGAGACCACCCCAACTCCGGGTCATGGATCTGGCCCAAACTCATAGAGGGTACTTTAGGCACCTAGAAAACATGCCCAGTAGGTTTAGTTTGATCTCATAGGCCCCTGGAAGAAGTATAATGCACATGCTACATTTAAAAATTAATTATATGTAAAAAAACCCCCTTCTATCATTACTTAATGTCTTCATGCATATGAAATCAAGTTCAAGCTCCCTCAATATACTTGAACTAACTCTCTTTCATGTCCTGAACACATTGAAAAAGTTAGTTATTAACTGTCAAAATCTGACAAAAGCGATCAAATTAGAGCCAAAACAGGCGCCAATATGCACTTGCGTCTACAATATAATTAAAAAAATTTGTAAAATTTGACACTCAATTAGAGTAATTTTATTTAATCTTGAGTGATAGTGTGGCTTCATGATGATACCACTCCATATCAACAAGCATTGGCGCCAAGAAATCACTGTAATAAACAATTTCTCTATTCTTGAGCGACAATGCTTGTTGATATGGTGTGCTATCATCATGAAGCCACACTATCACTCAAGATTAAATAAAATTACTCTAATTGAGTGTTAAGAGATGGTGAAGAAGGATCAACAACAAGAGTTTGTATTTTACAAATATTTTTAATTATATTGTAGACGTAAGTGCATATTGGCGCCTGTTTTGGCTCTAATTTGATCGCTTTTGTCAGATTTTGACAGTTAATAACTAAAGCTGGATTAGTGAATCTTTTTCAATGTGTTTAGGACATGAGAGAGAGTTAGTTCAAGTATATTGAGGGAGCTTGAACTTGATTTCATATGCATGAAGACATTAAGTGATGATAGAAGGGGGTTTTTTACATATAATTAATATTTAAATGTAGCATGTGCATTATACTTCTTCCAGGGGCCTATGAGATCAAACTAAACCTACTGGGCATGTTTTCTAGGTGCCTAAAGTACCCTCTATGAGTTTGGGCCAGATCCATGACCCGGAGTTGGGGTGGTCTCCTTGTAAGTCAAATAGACCTGGAGGGCTAAAATTTGGTAAATCATCATTTTTCAATGTACTCTTTTGAAGTACATTTCTGTTTTGAAAACAGTTTTTTGAAGAGGGGACACTTGACGTGATATTGCCCATATATTGTCTACCAAATCATTTTCGCTGTGCAAGCCACACATTGAACCTTATTGCGACAACTGATACTATGAAAGCGATATCGACAAAAAAGAATCAACAAAAAAATTGAAAAAAAATATAAAGCCGTTATGAAAAAATGAGAAGCTATTTGGAAAATCCATCGATCGCCTAAAAAATATGAAGATTTACGAGAACACATTGAGTGTAGTCTCAACCGACCCGTAATAACCAGATGGAACTCTTTATTCGATGCTCTAAAACAAATTGAAGATTTAAAAGATAAATTAAGGTAGTTCCCTCAAAAAAACGACTATCGATAAAGGGTCTTGAAATTTTAACCACATATTGTTGACGGTGCTTTTCATATGTGTGAGGAATTTCAAGAACTTTGACCAAGCCGTTTCCGAAATATAATCAATCAAAGTTCGATACTTTAACATGGGATCCCTATGCTAACGTGTCGAAAAGACGCTATTTTGCGCGATTGTAAAAAAATGCATCGATTAAATCTTTTCAAAAACTAGAAGATGATTGATCAGTATGTACTGAAACCTACGTCTAAAACTGAAAAAGTTTAACCATACAGTTTTTGAGAAAAGTTGATTGAAAGTTGTCAATTTTATGGTCATTTTAAGCTAGCTAAGCTCGGCGAGAGAGAACGAGATTACACTTGGCAACGTCGCAACGCGTCGCCCGCTAAGAATATGCGCGCAACAATTTGAACGACTGCAATCACTATGCTCCTACTAGCAGTGTGTTGAAAGTTGACGTCTGATATGTTAATTAATATTCCATATTTTAATTGTTTAATATTCTCTCTTAATAATTATAAGAAAAGCATTGAAATTATGTAATATTTTTCATTTTAACAATGAAATAAAACAATGTACACATTTTTCAAAATAAAACATGGAATAAAACAATGTACACATTTTTCATTTGAAAGGTTCATAAAACATTTTTATTAACTCATTAAATTAAACAATCTGTTTTAATTAGTAATATAACAGCTGTAGTTTTGAAAATTACATAAAATGTCTGTGTTACAAAACTATTTTATACAAACGCGTTTCATACACAGTCTTATGTAATGTTTTTTCATTATGAATATTATATTTTCAGTTTGAACATCACAGAACATGTTACTATAACTAAACTATGAATATTATATATTTAGTTTGAACATCATAGAACATGTTACTATATCTAAGCTAATTCATGAAACACGTAAAATTATTTAAAAGCGTTAAAACTATTAAAAACTATTTTGGAACAATAATTTACTTTTTTAAATCATTCATTATTTTGGTTAAAGCCTTGTTATTTTTGGTAATTTTTGGTTTGCCATCTGCCATTTTTTCTGATAACAGATCTAATACATATTTTTCTCCTTCTTCTTTTAATTTTTTTAGTAAAAAACTGCGCGAGAAACCAGCTCGTACCATTCTTACTTGTAATTCTCTTGAAACAACTTGTCTTAGACTTTCTAGATATTTCATATTATTTTGAATGAAATCATATTCTGATTGCTTTCGATAACATTTGTCATATGGTTTCAAATACTTTATAAGTTCATCTTGTTTATTAATATGCAAAACTAACTTTTCTAATATAACAACGTCGAACAGAGCTTCATGGAAACCATCCTCTGTATTTGTTCCTAATAAATCGTTTGCTAAGCTAGCCAACTTGAATGCTTTGGGACCTTTTCTTTCAGGAAAAGATTTTTTTAAAATAGGAATGGTATCGACGAATCCAATTATCATATCAAAGTAAGAGCTCAAACTATTTTCAATGATAGCTCTTAGTATTCTCTGGGTATCAAATGTAGCATTGTGAGCAACGAGTAGTACAGGTTTTTCCATTTTATAAAGAAATTCTGCGAAGGCAATGAAAGCATCATACAAATCAAGTGTGTTATCGAGTCGTGTATTGTGTAAATATAAATCATCTCCAACAATTGTCAAGCCTGTAATCTTTGATGCATCTGGTGAGATAGCTTGAGTTGGATTTAAATAGACGCTGAATTCAAGGTCATGAGACTTTGCTGCAATCTGTAGAATACCAGCTGTTAATGCTAATGAAGTTGTTTCTATATCAAAGTAAACAACAACAAAATTTGATTCAATAATATTTTTAGGATTACATGAAGGAGTCGATTCCTGAGGTTCTTGAAAAGGCTGAGGCATGTCCATTGCACAGTTGGAAGCATATGTTATTCCTTCGGATTTTTTTCTTGTAGTTTTCGTAAGTTCTCTCGGTTTCGTGTCAATTCAATTCTGCGAGTTTTGTACTCCTGAGTCTTCTCTGTAGCAGCTCGAGCGTATCTTTTATTATCAGTCTCTGATACATATTTTGATGTATATAAATTTGATGAAAGATCTAAATTTTTTTTAATACTTAGTAAACTCATTTCGCCATCATTTTTTGTGCAAACTGCATTAGCCACACGATAATCTGCTGATGCACTCCTACTGTAACAAATCGATTTTGGCGCTTTCTGAGCGATGATGTTGTTGACGCTTTCATTAGCCTGACTTGATGCTGGCACAGCAAACTTATATGCATTTATTGAATACTTTGTATAGAAAGATTTTAAAGCGTTATATAATTCTTCGCTTTTCAACTCAATAGTATGCTTTTTACTGTCTTTTTTGCACCATTCGCCGCAATTTTCGTGTTGGCCAAACACATGATCAGGGATGCTTAATATTATCTTTGCCAGCTTTGCAGTTTGACCTCTGTTCTGACTAACAGCGTAGGAAAGACATTTCTTCAAATGTTTAATCACTCCTTTCCTGTTTAATTCTTTGTGAGTTTTAGCAAGTTCATACAATTCTTTGGAATGATTTTTTACTCTGTGGTTTGTATCAACCAGTTTATAAATAGTCTTGTTATTATTTTTACGTATTTTGGCAATGCTGGAGCTGTCTTCATCTCCAATAACTACTCTTGCATTCAAGCCAACTTCTTTCAAAATATTCCTATTATTGATCATATGATCTCCAGCTGCGGCTTCCATTGATTTAGCGCTACCCACGTAGTTTTTTCTACAATTGTGATCAGATTGATCATGGCCCTTGTCACATGAATAGCACGTTCTGTTGTAGGTCTTGAAATCAATTATTTTGCCACTGAGATAACCAATTATTGTCGCATATCCATTCAGGCTATCATAGCTACGGCCGTTTCCTCGCTTACTCCATCCCATGTCGAATGAAACGATAATGTTTATAATATTTCCAACAGCTTCATTAAAAGCATTGGAGTTATTGTTGCAATCTGTTGATGAAGTAGAATTTTCTGTGGAAGAACGAAGCATTCGAAGGTTGCCATAAACATCAGCTGCAATCTCTTCAGGCCTGCATAGAATTATTAAAAACAAAAAAATTCAATTCTATTCTTCAACGAATAAATCAATTATACAATAATGTATTGTGAATGTTGTTGTTTTATTAAGATTTATTCAAAATTATTGGGTGAATATTATAAATTGAAGAATGAAGATTCATTTAATTTCTTAAATTATGAATACACAAATCACTGAATTGATTTAGCATAATTATATACAATTGAATTGGTGGTGAAGCACATTTTAAATCAAGCACTAGTTCCATCATTCTATTTAGCATTTATAACTTTCTTATTTAGTACTGTGCTTCATACTTCATTTATATACAATTTATAATTTAAGCAATAAAAAAAATATCTTTTATCTAAAACTTGATCTTACAAATATTCACAAATCTTCTCAACATTTTCAATAAGCAATTGTCTCTCTTCTTCTGCAGCTAGAATACAGCTTTCATGTGCAGTTTTTTCAATGGCTTGTCCAACCTGTTCTTCACATATTTTGAAAATACGGTCGCTCATGGCAGGAACGTTCAGGCAAGCCAACAATTTAGAGAGCTTAGTGTGTCCAATTCCAGAATGAATGGTACCTGTGACAATCAATGAAATTTTGTAAATAATGTGATTCTTAAATTGTAAAAAAATGCATCGATTAAATCTTTTCAAAAACTAGGAGATGATTGTTCAGTATATACTGAAACCTACGTCAAAAACTAAATAAATTTAACAAACTAAGTAAATTTTGTTAATAATGTAATAATGTGATTCTTTTACTCCACTTTGAATAATTGTTTAGAAAAAAAAATTTTTTTAGTCAAGAAAAAGTATTCAGTAAAGAGGTTATAATAAAATTACCTAATACTGCAGCAACATTCACATCTTGAGTACAAATTGCTTTTTGGTTCTTCTGCAATGGGCTTGTTGGAACCGTATTTTCGAACTCACACTTGGAACAGATTATGACAAAAACGCTTGCCAGCCCAGAACGTATTTCCTTTATTGTATCTTCGAGATGCAATTTGTCCTTGCATCTCTTGCATCTTAGATTTTTTATAATCTCTTCCATGTCGATTATTCGACAGCCTTGTAAAGTAGAGCACGAAGGAGCAGGATCTGATTCATTTGATGACTTCAATGCGAGAGATCTTCTTCTTCCTTCTTGCATCGCTTTCAGCGATTTTTCTTTATTAACTTGTTTTTTTCCGCCGAACCGACCATTTGGCATTCGTAGACGTTTACCATTCATCAGTTCACGCACTTAAAAACATAAACTTCACTTAACTAGGTAGAATTTTAATTTATAAACAAATTCGTGCTAAGATTCACGACAACACATTCGTTGCTCGTGTGTTCAGTTTGTTACACTGAGCTCGGCATGCGCGCGCTGTTGCCAAGTCTATCGCTGCGTATTTGCACATGTGTGCGTGCGTGTACATACATGCGAGTGAACGTGTGTGAGTGTACAGTATACCAAAAATTTTGTTACGGGACTGCGCGGAAGAATGCGGGTACAGCGGCTTCACGATCAAACTTTTGATTCCGAGTGTCATGAGGGAACTACCTTCATGGATCCTGCGATAAAAAATATAGTAACTGATTCTAAAGGATTGTCAAAGAATGATTTTGCGTTGATATAGGACTATTTAATTTGGGTTGACCCTCTAGCCAAGTCAATTGATAAATTACAGGCAGAACAAAATTACCAATATGGTATTTTGTTGCCTATTTTATTAATTTCAAGGAAAAGGTGGATAAAAATGCTTGACACACTACAAATATTTGGTCCCGTGTTGAAATTATTATTTAATAATTTAGAAACTCGTTTTTGGCCCATTATGAATAAAGAAGGAAGTGGAGAGTTTGCTGCCATTGACGTGTTAATGCATCCAAAATTTTAAATTTTACTTATTACATCGCTGGATGAGGAGTCTCAACAAAGATTGATTGACAAAATTAAAACTAATTTAAATATAGTTCAAGAAACATCGGGCACTAATTGTAACGATGATGAATTTTTCGATTTTGATGATTCAGAAGGACCGCTAGGCTTATTAAATGTGAGTATAAAAAAATTTGAAACTCTATTCATTCCTAATGAAAAAGCTCGGCTCGTCAAGCTCGAGCCTTTTTCGTGTACTCCATTTTTTATTTTCGAATAATGACACCCATATTACATATGATTCTCGCACATTTATATCTAAAGATAAGTTTAGAATCAAAGTGTCTCAATTATAGATAAAATTTGATTCGCCTACGGTAGTAACATAAAAAATAACATATTTGTTTCAGGTGAAAGGAAATGAATTTATTCAAAAGCTTCATTTTAAAATATATTACCCCTCTACTATCGTCTGCTCCAGTAGAGCGGCTATTTACATATGCCACTCTCTTGAACTTACCGAAGTTCAATCGATTAGATGATACGGAATCCAAAAAAAGGATATTTTTAAAGGCAAACAGCAAAAAATGAATAATAAGAAATAAGTATGAAAAATCTATGTATTATTTTGCTCTCTTGTAAAAGTATTAAGAATCTATAATTCTTTATTATTGATGAAATTGTATTTGTTTTCAAATTTACAAAGAGACCTTCCTCCTTTGGATCACAGAACTTTCCTAAAAATGTTTTTTGCTTTCCTGCTACCTAATTATGAAGCTCAGTATGCTTAGATTAATCTTAAGGGCCCTAAGGCCCAACTATGCATGCTAAGCTTCATGATTAGGTACCAGGAAACCAAAAAAAAATTTTGGGATAGATCTGTGACCCGAGGTTGAAAAGGTCTCCTTGATAGAGTAAATATATAGTCCTTTTGACTAATGAAGAATCAATAAGTTTGATGTTATTTTTTTATTTATAACTAAATTATAAAGGATCAATGAGACAATAAAAATTAAATATTTGAGAGAAGAATAATTTTTATTCCAAGAATAATTTAAATGTTGATTACGAAACCTTTAATATGAAAATAACTAAATTTTCTAAGTGCGTAAAAAATTCTTACATAAACAGGAAAATATAAAAATACTTTGAGAATTCGAAACCTGGAGAAGCTCAAAAGGATTCAAACTCCCTGGAGAATACCATTATGTACCTCAATAACTTACCCGGAGGCCGAGAAACCCAACAGAACCACAATAACCTGGAGAAGTCCACTCTGATTTATTTTAATCTCCTGGAGCCTGAAAAGCTTAACCCTTTAACGACCAAACTGCTTGATTTTTTTGTTGGTTCTCACAGCGATTTTTTTTGTAGTTTGAGGCCTCCAAAGAGTTTCGTATGGACCTATTTCGATGTAAAATTTAATGCCCTTTCAGAAACTGAGCTCAAAATTTCGATTATTTGCGTAATAAAAAAGTTATGGCTACTTATACGAAAAAAAACGTAAAATTTTTTACAAAAAATCAAGTTTTTGATTTTTTTTCACCATGTTACCGTTAGGGAATCACGATATAAATATGATCAGGGGTGATCACGACTATCAAAGTATCTCAGGGAATTTTTATGGAGTTTTTGAACCACTACTTCAAACAAAAAACAACTTATCTTCATATAAAACAAAAAAATCGAGCATTTTGGTCGTTAATGGGTTAAAGAGCTATAATGTACATGAGAAGTTTACTCTTGGCTATTTTTCATACCTGTAGCATGAACAACTCATAGAAACTGGAGACCTGAAATTTTATTTAAATCAAGTTTAATTCACGAATCAAAATTGATTCGTGAATTAAAATGATTTTAAATCAAAATTAATTCGTGAATTAAAATAGTTTAATTCATAAATCAATTGTATTTATGATTCATAGTGTCTTTTAATTCATTATTTAACAACCCTGACTAGCAGCCCCACTTCCAGACGGTTATAGAAGAGCTCCTCTTACTCCACGGAAAGAAGCTGCTTTGAAAAGTAAATGTTTTGTTGCGATACAAATTTTTCTTGGAAAACTCGCATATTTTATTTTCTCTTTTAAACATTTTTCCAAAATATTATTTGGGTTGCTTAAAACTAGAAAAAAAAGAATTGATAAGTGTAACTAAAGTTCAGATCAAGTCACTTCGGAACAAGTACAGGACTTTTCATAGCGAATATATTAACAGGAAAAAATCAGCTACAAGCGAAGATGAAGAAGAAGATGAAAAAGACAGTGACGAAGAAAGTAACGAAGATGAAGAAAAAGATGAAGAGAGGGAATTAAATGACCTAAATAATTAGAATGAAAGCGATTGAATATAACTATTTATTTCTCTAAATTCTGCTTCCTGTACTTGTAAAATACTTACCTGTATTTTGAATAAAAAAAGAAATTAATAACAATTTCATTTTTAAAATTGATCAATTAATAAATGAATCCCAAGTATTAAATTATATGGATATGACATACAATACCCGTCAAATACTTTTGCCATACCTGAGCGAAAAATGAGTGAGCTTCAAAGTTTCGTAGCTCAGTCAAAAAAAGTCGGATTGACATTTTGAACCCAACATTCGAAAGGTATTTACTAGCACTTTAAAGCTATATAAATTGTTATTAGGTTTTTTCATTTTTTTAACGTTTTAAACAACCATAACTTTTTAACTATTAAGCATTAACTCTCAAATTTAAGCTCAGATTCTAAAAGAGCATTAAATTCAACATAAAATTATATGTATTTGAAGTCTTTTCAAGGCCTTGAACATGGAAAAAAATCTCATCGATCGCGAACAAAAAATTTCGTCACTTTGAGCGTTGGTAGGTTAACATTCATAAAAAATCGAAAAAAAAATTTTCTCAGAAATGGATTGTAACTATTGCTTCTTATTGTACACATAAAAACCAACCTTTTTGTACATAAAATTTTTTTCTAAGACCGCTTGATCGCGGTGTCAAAATTGATAAATAAATAAAATAACCTAATAACAATTCATATAGCTTTTAAGTGCTAGTAAATATCTTTCGAATGGCGGGTTCAAAATGTCAATCCGACTGTCTTGACTAAGCTACGAAACTTTAAAGTTTAGTCATTTTTCGCTCTGGTATGGCAAAAGTATTTGACGGGCAGTGTATCTTTTGAAAATGGAGTACTTTTTACAAAAAAGTACGCAGTTTCGAAAAAAATTATGTCTAGTAAGTCCTATAATGTAAGTAGTTTATTTTTAAAAATACGTACTTTTTATCAAAATGACATAATTTCCAATAAATCTGCATTTTTTTCGATTTAATTTTTCATTTTAGTTACGTTTTTTTTTTTAATTACAGAGATTTTTATGTTAAATCTGTATTTTCGAAAAAAGTTTTTCTGCACACTCTACAGTGCAGCAAATGTGAGGCAGAAAAATTAGGTAATTTTCTCCATGTATTACAGCAAAAAAAAAATATGTATTTTTTACGGTTTAATTTGGAAATGGAATGTTTATAAAGTACGTGTAATGCCGAAACGGTATTATCGTGGAGGAGGTCGCCCGATGAATCATTGTCCTACAAGACCAATAACAATGATGATATACTGCGAGATGCTGCGTGATATTTCCTTTTCTGTTGTATGCAAATAGGATAGACGATCGGATGAGAACAGAGAAGCGAGGTTGAAAGCACGTGTGTCGTAAAAGTACGAGTTAGTTACCGTTTGACCGGTAGAAGCATTGGTCGATAGACGAGTGTGAGAGTCACGACTTATCTGCTAAAAGTACGTGATAGCACGTGTGAGAGTCACTGTGAAAATCTGTGTAAGTGCGAGGTAGTCTTGGAGACTACCTACGTCGAGCCACGTGTGTAATTGTCGCGAGTGTAAGCTCTAAGCCCTCGGTCGAGGGGTGCATGTGAGTGTGTGCTCGAGGTCGTGCCGGCGTGTGTGTGTGTGTGCAAGCGAGTCGACCCGATCACCGCTGCAGAGGTGACCAGCGCATTACTCAACGAGCCACAACGACCGTCTGTTTCAGGGACCACCCGAGGAAGCGAGGACCCGGAGCCAGCAGCGATTACCCGAGTGAGCCACCAACAATCCCTGGAGGACACGTTCTCGGCAGTGAGCATCATGGCAGGGCCGTCTCATGATTATTATATTGTCAGTGTCTGGCACGCTCACTACGAGCTACGTTGTTGCGTCGGCCGTCAACGGTCCGGCCTCCCTCTCCGAGACTCATGTAGTTTATAGGAGTTAATAAATCGTTATTGTTAATTGTTGAAATAGAATATGACAAGAGTTGTTAATTATGAATGAATGTGTGTGTGACTATCTTCCCTTCCCGATTGCATGCCCTTTTATAGGTAGACCCTGGACGTAGATGGACGGACCCATAAGCCCAAAAAGACATACGTAACCGACTAGGTACGTCGGGGTAAGTTCCAAGGTTACATACGTCTTTCCAGAAAAACTACGTACTTTTTTTATAAAAGCCCTCAAAAACGGTAAAAAAAGATGTATTTTTTTGTTCCAAAAAGTTACGTGTTAAAATACGTAATTGAAATACGTAATCTAAATACGTATCTGAAATACGTTTTTAAATTACGTCACTATTTTCAATAGGGTGCGTATCAAACCGGAACTTTCATATGATCGAATAATCGGAATAATTGGAAATAGTTTATTGCATACATATTGGCCTGCATATGCATCAAATTCAACTAAAATGGCGGATGGCCGATTCGGTGATGAATTTTCATCTTCGTACACGATGCCTTGGACTGTACCTAAAGAACTGTTTACCAATCCTCCTGCTACCTATAAATTGGTACGAAGTATTACTCTACAGTTGAGAGAAAGTTACAATTTGGATTCAAGGCCCATAATTGCGTCACCATTTGCCATTGTAATATTAGGTTTATCTGTAGATGGTATACACAGTACAGGTTTTCTAATTTGTTGTAAACACGTTTCATTTCGTGCTTTAACTAATGCATTTGTTGGAAAGAAATAGATGGAGTTGTTGAATTTTAATCGCTTGCTTTCGTGTATCATCGTTGATTATCGTTGCGATAATGTAAAGTAATCATTTAATGTCATACTTCCTGTGCCCAAACGATCTAATAAATCAGCAAAATATCGATCGGACTGTTGCTGGTTAGTCACTGTTAATTTAAACAATTTCTGAAAACTGTTAAATGTTACCATGCCATCCAAGTATGAAGGGTTTTCTTTATGATCATATTAGGGTCCTTAATTGATGGCAGTTGTTGGAAATCGCCGAACATGTATATACAAAGACCTGCAAAGGGTTCATTACACGAGGGATAAATATCGTGTGTTATTTTTTCAATTTGATCCAACATACATGCACCAACCATTAATATTTCGTCAATGACAATGAATTTTAAGTATTTTTTTTTATATTATAGTGCATAGACCCAGCGAGGGGTATTCGCACTTACTTTATTTTAATAATGACAGAAGATATACAAAAAGTGGAAATTTACATTAAGATTGTGTGTGCTATTTCGAGCTATTACAGTAAAAAAGAAAAAACAGAAACAGAGAATAGAGATTGAGGAGTACATTTTGAGTTTGAATATCGACAAAGAGTTGGATTAAAATTAAACTGGTGTGGTGCGAATGAAAATGGGGTGAGGGTGAGAGTCGATGGGTTTGCTGGGCTAGGTCTGAGATTGCAGTCGCTGGTCAAACTTGAAGGTTGCAGTTTTGGAGGAAGCGGTAAGGCCTGACCTTCAACGTGGTCTCGGATGATGTTATTCACGTGTCTTTGGAAACGTTTTGCCTGCGCTTCGAGGACCTCAGACCTGTTCTAGACATAGTCATCTACTACCGACCCCCCGACGTCTCTTTATCGCAGGATGATTGGAACCGTATGATGCATGTGGAATCCACATATACAGGGTGTCCCAAAAGTATGGAAACCTTTGAAAAGCGGCCAAAATAAGCGGGGAAAAAAATTGGGTAACCCTATATTCGACGTATTTTTTCACGGGGAATCCAATGGTGACCTTGGATTTGACCTTGAACATTAGGGTGGAGCGAAGTAGGCGAAAAATTTTAGATCACTTTGGAATAGTGTTCAAAGTTCATCTTTTACACAAACAAAACAACAGCCGTTCGCTAGACTTTAGCAAATGATATTTTCTACTGCAACCAGACCGTAAAACTCCGTTTTTTCGTATTTTTTCGTTTTTCTCGAATGAAAATTGAACTTTATGCCAAATAAACGAAATAAAACGTACCGGACCCTTATAAATTGATCCAACCTTTTTTAAAATACAATAACAATCAGTTTTGATTGTTATAGTTACTCTTAAAAACTCTTGTCTTACTGGTATAGCTCCAATAACGACGATTTTTCGACTTTTTTTGCGATTTTTTGTGCATTTTCGATATCGTCCCGAATGCGTAATCTGTAATAAAAAACAAGTCTGAGACCGGTAATCGCTTTGTCAAGAAGTACACTTTGAAGGTACAAACGCTCATTTTGATCGAGCTATAAGGAAAAAAACGTACCGAGCTAAAACATCAGCCATTTTTTACACTCCTTATACTATTTTTCCATGCTATCGAAAATTGGCACTATCGATTCGTTCAAAAAATTT
>NW_019641663.1:67113-92257 GCF_000599845.2 Trichogramma pretiosum
ATTTTTGGGGGCGCTACAGTTAGAAAATGAAGTTCTTCTGAGCTTAATTTTAGGTTAAATCGGGGTTTCATTTGAGCCTGTAGCACCCTTAAAATGGTCTTTAAAAAAATACAAAACATACATTTCGACGTGAAATTTTCCGCTCTTTTCAAATCTGCAATAAAAAATGGGGGTTACATTTGAAAAATTGATTTTTGAGTCGCTGCAGCTTTGAGGTTATGTTCAAGGTCAAATCCAAGGTCACCATTGGATTCCCCGTGAAAAAATACGTCGAATATAGGGTTACCCAATTTTTTTTCCCGCTTATTTTGGCCGCTTTTCAGAGGTTTCCATACTTTTGGGACACCCTGTATATATATAATACACTAGGGGGGCTTCGCCCCCCTGCTTGCTTCACTCGCCAACCCCCCGATTAATTTTAACACTTGAATAAAAAAAATAATGATATTTTTAGTAATAAAACGGTCAAGTATTTTATTGATGAAAAATTAAAAAAAAATAGTCTGTAGGAAAATACATTTTTGGCTATATTTATCTAGTCCGGGAGCGGGCTACCTTCCCGTAGAAAACTGTAGGTCAATGGTTAGAATAAGGTGTTATCGATCAATTTTGACGCACGAATTTGGTGGTTAATTTTAGCTCTGAGTGGTACCATATCGTCAAAAATCCATTTGTTTAATTAAATTACCAAAATGGTCGAATATGGATCTTTAAACATCATGTTCGTGTTCTACCATAAATTTTTTGAGAAAAATGTTCTTTGTGATTTTTCTCTAAAATGCATATTTATCGAGTTATAAGCCAATGAAAATGAGAAAAACGCTAATTTCGTGATATTCGGTAACCGCCCATTCCCCCGAATCCATTCCCCCGAATACCATTCCCCCGAATAAAGAAATCCCCGAAGCCGCTTTCCCCGATGCCATTTCCCCGAATATATATTTCCCCGAATATACAACCCTGCATGTAGCATATATCGATATATCGATCGAGCACTTTTTTTCTCAATTGTTAATGAACAATTAGCCTCTAAATTTCGTAGCCTATGCGTGGTATTCGGGAAAATGGATTCGGGGAAATGACCGTGAATCGTGATATTCGATTGCGTGTAATAACATGAAAAACAATATTTTCGATGATGTGAGCGCTTTTTATTATTCTTCGGACATCTCTATGCAAAGTCTTGTAGTTTTTTTTCAAGATTTCTAAGGATTACCTAACGATAAATATGCATTTTAGAGAAAAATCACAAGGGACATTTTTTTCTTGAAAATTTTCTTAGAATACGAATATGATGTTTAAGAATCCATATTCGACCATTTTAGTAATTTTTTTAAACAAATGGGTTTTTAACCACATGGTACCACTTGCAGCCAACATTAATTATCAAATCTGGGTTCAGCGAGTCAAAATCCATCGATAACACCTTATTCTAATCATTTACCTATAGTGTCTTAAGGGAAGGTAGCCCGCTCCTGGATTGATCGTATCACGACACGATTTTTTTTTTGATTTCTTGGATATTTTTTGTTGTTTATTATAAAAGTACCTATGTATAAAAGTACCTTTGTATTATTATACGTAATATACGTTATTGTTATAAAATACCTGTCACATATCCGGTGGATTTACGGTGGAGGAGCAGCGGAGGAGCAGTGGGGGAGCAGTGGGGGAGCAGTTGGGGAGCAGTGGGGGAGCAGTGGGGAGCAGTAGTAATTTATACGGGGAAAAAAACCGAAAATCATGTAAAAATCACGTGAATTTCACATTTTTGAAAAAATTGTGGGGGAGCAGGTGGAAATTTTAAGTTTGTACCTACGTAGTATATAGAATATAGTATAGTATATCTAACATGTGCTCTTCGTATAATACAACACCGTATATATGCAAGATCGAAAACACGAATGCATAAGTGTAAATCTTGACAAAAATTTTCTTCAATAGTAATAGTTTATTAATAAATAATTGAGCATATTACGTGTAAATTAAAAACGAGGCCAGCATGTAAACGAATGATAGCAGACGAATTTATCTTTTTACAATTATTTATTTATTTTCATGATTTTCAGGCAATCATGGACACAACTGGAGACGGTGAAACCAATATCACCATCTCTGATATGGACGCCTCGTTGATAGCGATTAAAAAATCGGAGGAGAAAAAAAACAACAATCTGCTGTTTCTCAAACAGCAAATTCGAGCAGTTGAACACAGGTTGTTGCAGCACAAGGAGAAACAGCAGATGTTGGATTTACAGCACAAGTTGGAGTTGCTTTTGTTGAAGGAAAAAGATTTGGCCAAAAAAGAAGCTCAACAGCAACCCAACTTGCAGCAGCAACATGACTTGCAGCAGCAATTCAAGCTGCTACAGAAAGAAAAAAAAAGCTTGAAAAGCAACAGCAGCAGCAGCGTAAAAATAAGAATTATTATCATCATCAGCAACACCAGCAGCAATGGTTTCAACCGCAATGCCACCAGGGTAATTGCTGTTGCTGCCAACAAATAAATTACCATCAGCACTGCCCTCCGAGTCAACAAAAATCTGCTTCTGCTGCATGTTGCAACGGCAATTCTTACACCTGTAAGTAAAATTTCTTTTCTATGTTGAAAAAAATAATTTCATACCCAAAATTAAATGGAAATTTTTTTTTTCATTAACAGACACAGGGGGAGCAAGGTACCAGGGAGCTGCGGGAAATAGTCGGAGCAGGTGGTTTGCCAATCGTGGACAACAATATTGCCCAGGGCAGGCCCGATGGAAAAAATATTTATTTTTTTTCTATTTATCAACTTTCTTTTTGATTTTTGTAATTAAAGGACTATTTTCGGTAAAAATATTAATAAAAAAGCTATTCAATATTTTTCCTTGTCTCGTTAATTTTCCACGAGGTTTTCAAAAATTACTTATGTGAAATGTATGCAAAGAGATTTGGAAATAAACAGACTTTATTCTTGCACATATATACAGTCCACTAGGGTCGCAAAAATGTACAGGCGATGAAAGCTCAAGAAAAAAATTGACCGTGGCCTATGGGAAAATTTGTCGTCTCTGAGTATATCCTAGTATTATTTTGAATGCACAGGTATCTGACGCGTGAACACGGTGTACTATACATTGCGAGAGTATATAATATACACGCAGTATAGTAGGTACATTACGCGAGTCTATGCTAATAGATCATTACTGTTTTGGTAGCGTTTGAGTGTGTGCCCGGAAAAAAGTGCACGACCTTCGATTCTTCGATCTTCACGTGCTTCGATAAGTAAAAAGTAAGTTGTCGTTTTCTTCATTATAATAATTATTAAATTCAGTATAAAAATATAAATATAGTTTTCAACAATAATTGTTACTGTACAATGTAATATTTAATTAATATTATTTGAAACAGTTTTATAATTGAATATTATTATACCATCAGTAAAATAACCGGGTCAGATTAAAGAATTTATATTAAGTATAGTTTACTTTGAGTAGTTTAACTCATTAACGATTGTAAAAATCTTCCAGAAGTAATCGATTCTTGATAATTAGACTTGATGAATTCATAACCTCTGCAACGACGATATCTTAGGATGTCTATTCAATCACTGGGTAAAACATTGATTATGCCTATTTTACCCAGTGATTGAATGATTTTATGCACTAGCGTGTAATATAAATAAATTCACTAATAAAAAAAAATGGTTTTAATTAAAATAACAGGTGAATTCAGTAACTCATACAAAATACCAAAATAGCCACATTTTGGTCTAACATGCTCCAATTTCATTCACTAGGTGTACGAAAAATAAAAATGGACTTCCCAGAGGAGCTCTATGCGGAGATGTCGATGCGGCCATGGTGTGACGGGACATTTTTTTAGATTTTGCCTGAGGCATCGAGCGTATATCCACTCTGCGTTGCGGCGAAATGTCAAAACTGCTCGGCGGTCGTAAAATCCCGCAATGGAATGTCGATCAACTTCCTCAATCATTTTAAAAGAGTGAGTTGTTGAAAATATTTTATGCAATAGTATAGCGAAAAATCCCTTTTTACGCACACTTTTTTGTGAAATGTCATGCTTGTTATTTAGCACTTTTCGCATTCTATTGCATGAAATGTTGTATGCAACAAGTACCCAGCTTTTTGCGCACAGTGTGCGCAAAACCAGCCACTCGTGCCGGCGTAGGCAATACCCGTGCATACTCTGTGTGTAAAAACGCCTTTTGGGCACTTGTTGCATTAATAACTATTAATGAAACCTGATTGATTAAAGTATTGCTTAATTTTTTTATTTTGCAGCGTCATCCAGAAGTGCTCGACGAATACACGCGGTATCAGCAAGAGCAAAGGATGAATTACATGGCGCGACGTCGTATTATTCAACGTAATATTCAGCGAGGTTTCGCCAGAGCGGCGTAAAAATGCAATTGTTAAAAAAACCTGAAATTTACAATAAATTTACAAAAATTACATTTATCCTTGTTTTAGATTATTTATTATTTTTTTTAATTTTACAATTCTCAACAAATTTTTTTAGATATTCATCAGGATGTCCGTAATCTCCCAAAAATTATAATTCCTTCCTCCAGACCTTGATTTCACATGTTAGTGATATAAAAACATGTTTTGTACCGGCAAATTATAGTTACAGGACAGGCCTTAAAATTAAAATTGATATTTACTTTAAACCCATTACCTCTCCAAATTTTAAAATTTTGGGTTTCTTTAAAGTGGGATTTTTACCATGTTTCGGGCTTCGGAAAACTTTGCAATTACATAATTTAGCTGATCGTAACTTTTCAACTATGAATTGGATTTCAAATCTGAGCCCGAATTTGGAATGTGCATTAAATTTTACCTTTAAAATATTGGAAAATCTGTTTGGATCGTACAGATATTAAGGTGAAAAGCTTAGAGTCATTTCACTTAACAATCATCGTTCTCATGAAAAAAATATCAAAATTTGCTTTCGTTATAGAAACTGATCTCTCTTAACCAATAAAGTCAATTTTTTTATTGTTTTTTGAAAGTATAAATGAACAGGTTCATATTTAAATTCCGTGGTTATAAATTTAATGGTCTGCCAATTTCTAATTACATTTATTCAATTGCGAATAATTCAAATAACAATTGAAATCTAATTGTTAATTGGATCAATCCACAATTAACAATTATATTTCAATTATTAATTGGATTTATTCACAATTAACAATTACATTTCAATTGTTAATTGGATCGATTCATAATTAACAATTGAAATGTAATTGTTTACTTGTCGAAAATTGAATTAAAATTTTTGCAACCCTGCTCGGTAGCACGAGCACCTATGCAAGGTATAACACAGTTCAACGGAACCTTCGGCTGTAACTGGTGTTTACACCCGGGTTATTATGCTAGAACAACACGAGGAGGTAGCAAAAAATATATATTATTAGATGCACCTGTTATTAATCGAACTCGAGTAGGAACATTGCAGAACATGCGACAATGCGTTGAAACCGGGGAATCGGTCAATGGAGTTCTTAACCAAACGATTCTGACTTATTTAACATTTTTTAACGTTGTTAAAGGTTTTGTACCAGACGCCATGCACTGTATAGATTTGGGAATTGCTAAGTAATTCATGAAATATTGGTTCGACCAGAAAAATATGCCCTGTTCGTTAAGTAAATCGGAAAAACAGTTAATTGCCAATGTTATAAAATCCATTAAAGTCCCAACTAAATTATCTCGATATTCTCGCTCTGTTGAAGATCGAAAGCACTGGAAAGCTAGGGAATTCGAAAATTGGGTTCTATATTACAGCACTATAGCACTTTCGATAATTCCTAAAATGGAACTTTACTTGAATCACTGGTCCCATTTGGTAAAGGCATATTACATTCTTTTAAGTCAAAATATATCTATTTCTCAGGTATTAGAAGCCGACAGATTGCTAAAAAAATTTGTTATTTTAACCGAGGACTTGTATTCAAGATCTGCGATGACTTTTAATGTACATCAGCTTCTTCACTTAACACAAAGCGTCGTGAATTGGGGACCATTGTGGGCTCATAGTGGTTACGCATTTGAAAATGGTAACGGTCTATTAGTGAAGCAGGTGCAAGCTGTCCAAGGAGTGGTTAGTCAAATTTGTAGGATGATAAGTATTCACAAAGGTTATTTCATTTTAGAAAAGTTTGTCCGAGATAGTTCTCCAGACTCATACATTTTAGATTATATAAATTACTTACACACCAGAGAGTCAATTAAATTTGAAAAAACTGATATTGGTAGATATTTTTGTAGGGTTTTGCGTCCTAATCGACAATGGTTTGTCGATTTTAATTTATCCTACTCAACCATTTTTTATAATAAGTTTGTGAACAATGATTGTTTGTTCATGTCGTGTGAAAAAATGAGACTGAAATCTGATAATTCTTTTCTACAACTGACCGATGGCAGTTACAGAAGAATTCATTTTTTTATTATTGACCAGCCAAAAAACATTGAGCATGCAGCTTGTCAAAATGTCGATGTATCTGATTTCTTCACAGACAACGACGATTTAACTGAATTTAAAATAAAAAAAGTAGAGAAGTTAAGCGACGAAATATCATGTATCGATACTAATACTATTGATAAAATATGTGTATATATGTGCTGTTCCAAATTTGTATTCTTATTAGATAAACAATTGTGGAAAGATAAAATTTTTTAAATAATTACGGGAAATTAATTCATTGAATAAAAAGTCAATCTACTTTCAAATTTACATACTAAAAAATAATTACAGGCATAAATTTTAAGAATGACATTAATTGCCGTAAAAATGTTTTTTATGAGAAAAAGCCGAAATTGGGCTATTAAAAATAACGATTTTTTTAAAATGATATTTCTTCTAGAGAAAAAACGGACAAAGAGGTTATTTTTAAAGAAAAGACGAAATTTGATTAATGAAAATGACATTTTTTTGTAGGAAAAATTACGTTTTTTCCTACAGAAAATACAATTTTTAACGTTACAAAAAGCGTTTTTTGAATCATTAAATTTCGTATTTTCAGTAGAAAATAACGTTTTTTTTTTTGACAAATAACGTTTTTTTTTTGTTCCAATACTGGACATGGCTAAAGACGTCATGAAAAAACGTCCTTTTATGACGTCTTTTAAAAACGTCTTTAAAATACGTCTTTATTAACAACAGGGCATAGCCATTGTAAATAAAACTTAAAAAATCTATAAAGGTCACACTGTATCAAATAATTAGAAGTACATCTTTGACAATTATTTCGATATTACACTATTTTAGTTATAATTTATTTGTGAAAAATTACAACAAATATTTTATCGGTAATGTTGCTATTAAACCTCTATGGTTGTAAATATTGGAATTACTGTGGCTATGGTAATAAGGAGTTACAATAAATAATATTAAATACAAGTTTAATGTAGAGCACTATGTGCGTTTATTATAATAAGAGAATCGTTTTATGGTTGTGAAGATAACACAAATATAGGAGCTCTGCTCTCTAGGCGGTTAGGCACTATACTGAATCTCAGACTGTAGCAGTAGGGGGGGGGGGGCGCCGAGCGTGCGAGGGGAAAGAGAGAGACCCGCAGAGCGAACCTTCTGTAGCACTCGCGTAACGGTCGGCACGGCAGAGCTCGTGAACCCGCGCTGATTGCGCATTTACGCAAAGGCTTCCGACACTCCCTTCCCTTTGCTTCAAAAGCTCCTTTCACTCTAATCTTAAACAAATAATAAGAAAAGCAAGAAAAATTTATTAGTATACTGATTATTAATAATCACGTGTTAATGAGTCTATGTTAATGAGTCTAATTAATGAGTCTATGTTAGTCTATTTAGTATTTTATCTTTGAGGTAATTATGGCTTGGGGCGGGTAAGGGCTTAGTCATAATGTCGGCCTCGTTTTCTTTAGTGTTTACCCAACTAATCGTTAGTCTACCTTCCAGTGCGCAACTCTTGACATAATCACCCAGAGTGTCTGCCATGTGTTTCTTTTTGCCCGTTCTCTCTCTTTCATTCAAACAATGTGTAATCCAATCTAGCGGTGAATCAAAATTCTTTCATTTATGTGAGCCATCCATTTGAGTGCAATCAATAGCTGATCGATTGTCACACCAGATTTTTGCATTTTGAATTTCTCGAGTACTTTGATTGTGTAATCTCTTTGAGTTAGAATCATCGTATTCTCTGCACGATTATGAGTAATCTCCATTCCAAGGTATTTCCGTGGCTCTCCAAGATCTTTCATCTCGAATATTTTACACAAACTATCTTTGATGTTTGTCAGTTTTTCTTTACAGTTGCTAGCTAGAATTATGTCGTCAACATAGAGTAGTAGTATTGCAACTTTGCCTTGTTTTCTCCATGTAAAGAGACAGGGCTCATTTATATCTCTTTCAAGACCTAGTTTATTTACTTCAGTCGTGAATCTTTGATTCCAGATTTTAGGGCTCGTTTTTAAAACGTAGATGGTTTTTAAAAGTTTGCAGAATCTGCGCTTATTGGGTAAGGATTCTACTTCAAGGCCATCGGGAATCTCCATATATATCTCGTCTTCTAGTTGCCCGTTTAGGAATGCAGTTTTGACGTCCAGTTGTATAGAGTTCAAGAATCTATTTGTTTATGGATGCCAGAGTAAGTAGCCCATCGAAGAGTAACCTACTAGGAAAGCTTTAACAGCTCTCGCTGAGAACTTATTTTGTGCTATAGGGATTTTAACATAGCTGAGACATACGAATCTTTTAAGTTCAGTAATGTGACTGTCTTTATTTTCATTTATAATAGATAGTGGGGTTTCAAATTCTAAACCCTTTTGTGGGGTTCTATTATAGATGTAAGTGGCTGCTTCTGCTGCTACCGACCACATTGTTTGTGGTAATCCCGAGTCTAGAGCTCTTATTTTCTTTTGGATCGTTTTATTAAATCTTTCGGCGGTCTTGTCCAGCTCAGAAGTGTATGGGGGAGCAAAATCTTTGCTTATTCCTTCTTTTTCCATAATCTCAGCGAACTTTCCGCCCGTAAACTCGGTACCGTTGTCTGCTCTTATGTAACAGACATTCTCATTTTTATCCGATAGATTTCTCACGTGTTTTAAGTAGCTCGTTAGACTATCGCCCGATTCAAATTTATTTTTAACACAGTAGACTTTCGCGTATCGAGAATGATCGTCTATAAATGCTATTATGAATCTATTACTGTCGGGGAATGAGGAAGGGGACCCATTGTATCCGTATGTATTGTATGTAGGCACCTGTCTGATCTTTTCCTATTATTTTTAAAAGGAAGATTCTCCATTTTTGCCATAATACTCGCAGTCTAGAATCTCTTTGCTAAATTTGACATCCTTCAATTTTTCTTCTCTCTTTTGAAGTTGTCTTAAATATTCCAGAAATGCGTGGCCCAATCTCATGTGCCACAGCATTCCTAGTGAAGGAGGTTTAGAAAACTTGATTTTATTTGATTCTATTTTATTTTCTATTAGGTGATCTAAATCTGAGTCGGGGACACTGTCATTTAAATCTAGAATTTTTCGTTCAATCGCGTGTTCATTCGAAACCGTCTCGACGGATTTTTGCAAAGACTCCCTCCCATGCTCTGACGGGGGACCTTGCGAATCTGTCAGGCCCGTAACTTCAGTTATTGTAAGTGCTTGTTTAGGAAAATCCGCGAGTGAAATTAAGCGAGCTTTGGCTGGGCATTCAAGTGTTATTGAATCGCGGATTAAATCTCTTGCTTCGAACGATAATATCCAATTCGGCTTGTCGTATACTCCCGTTAAGTATTTCTCTCCTGTGCTTTTATCTGAAATAGTGATTGTTTCGTCGTCTAAATAAATTGAGTAACCAGAATCTACAAATTTTCTAAGAGACATTAGATTCTCGCAAACATCAGGAGCAGATATTACATTGGATAATTTTATGTTTTTGCCGTCGACTCTCTATTTAAGAATAAGGGTACCTTTCCCATCAATTAAAATATTCGCATCAGCGTTTTTATTCGCACATGTGATTTCGTCATCACATTTATTAAAACTGCTGAGAAGGAATCCTTTATTTGTGATGTGCTCTGTGGCACCGGAATCTACAATAAATTCTATATTTCGCGGGTATTGAGGGAGTCTATTTTCAGTATGTATAAAAAGACACTTACTTTTTGATGGTGATCCTTTCGGCTTTTTATACAGCTTTTTATTTTGATTTTTGCCCTTAGCCCATTTACCACCACCTTTTCTACGCTCATTCTTTGGAATCTCAGTTTTATTAGAATCTGAATCTACTGACCTTTGTTGGACGTTGGGACAAGCAGGTGTCTTGTGCCCTGTTATTTTCTTGCACCCATACCAATTTTAGGGGTGTGTGGGTACCCGAAAAATCGGGCAACCCTACATTTTTACCCGTCCCGTCGGGCTCGGGTCGGGCGCGGGCCTTTCCCGAGTTTTTCGGGCTTACCCGAGTTTTTCGGGAAAACCCGAGTTTTTCGGGAAGACCCGAGTTCATATTTGAGCCTATCTAAAACGTAAGGTCAATTTGAATGATAATTTAATATCACGTATTAATCTACACATATAGATGTACACTTTTCATCCCAGAGACAAAGCGAAATTAAATATACAAAATTGTGACAAATGTGATACGTCATGATACTCGCTCAGAAATTGTTTGAAAATCAAACGAGTTCGAGTCAAATGACTTCGAATCAGGCAAGTTGGCAACAACAGTAACGCATCGACCAACGGCATGTATAGTCGCAAAATGGACAAGCTAGACATGGACGCAGATACGCCGAATTATATTGAAGGTAATTATAATTATATTACGAATAATTAATTAACAAATGTGAATTACACTGCAATCGCAAGATTTAAGCCACGCTTTTATTAAGTCGTACCCTTACACACAAGATGTCAGTAGTTGTTGCGAAGTGTCGTTACATCGTTTGGACGCTGCGTTTGTGTTCTTCGCTCTGTTGATACATATTGGTCTGCATCTATATAACAGTTTACGCTCGCGCTTCGGTGCGAATTACATTAGCTCATCATTGTTCAACGCTACAAGGAACAATCACGCGATCTTTCGCTAGTTACAAGTACCTAGTCTTGTAATCGACGTTTCCTTGTATGTTATTGACCAAATTTGAATCGCAGAATATAGAGTTCTCCTGCTCCATGTGACGTATCACTTAACACTCATTACTGCGCCGTGTCTCTCACTCACAAGTGCTCCTCGTGAATCGCTAATTTACAAGCAAAGGACTTTGAGTCGGTTAAACTACGACCATCACCAACTACAATTACTATACATAAACTCCGAGGAGCAATTCAATCGATCATCTCTGTGGTTTAATCGATCGTCTCTGTGGTTAAATTTGTTGGTTTTTCGTTTCATTTTTATTCTTCGTCGTGTTACGTCGTCTGGCCGCCACGTCGCCTGTGTGTTGGCATATCCCGGCCAGTTAACCTAGAACCGTGGATTAATGCGAGTGTGATCTGAGAAACAAGTTTGCACCAAATGCCAAAAACATTGAAACGAGCTAAAAATTTGTTGAAAGGGTGCTCATACATTGGAATGTCTAGAGAAATTGTACTCGAAAAGTTGGCTACATTATTGTCAAAAGGCGGCACGGCAGGCGATAGAAGCAGAAAAAATCTCATATTTGTGAAGGTATTTGTGGCGTCGGCTCGCCTGCTCACCCCCTCCCGCTGCCTACCGTTCACGGCGCTGCGTGTCGCGCTGGTGTCGGCCGAGTGGGGCCGGCAGCAGCGCGGCCCGCTCGCGCACTCGTCACTCGACTCTCAGCAGCGCAGCGACACTCACCGCACTCGAGCCGCTCGCTACAGTCCGCGCTCCATTATTGTATTTTACCGCTCACGTTAAGTCCGCAATAAATATTGCCTTGGCATTTCCAACAGTATTTGTTGCCTGGTTCGAATTATTTCGACTCCTTTCTCACCTCCTTTCCTCAACGACTCTCGCGGTCTACCGGTACACGACCTCGTTGGTGACGACGTATGGGACGTCGCCCTCTCTGAAGCCATCTACGGAGCCAGTCGGAGTCTGGCCAATCCCATAGTATTGATCATGTGTGCTGATTCATTGAGCGTTGTCATGAAGCTTGATCCTGATCCCATTTGCTTGTCGATCAACAAACAATTACGACGCGAGCATGGAATAGTCATCAGCCTCTACATAAGTAAGCATTGGTCATTAATATCTTTATTGTGTTTCTCTGTGTTCTTCTGTGTCTGCTCATAATTTTATGATAAATGCCATTGAAGCGTAGAAAAGCATAATGATGAACCTGGGGTATATAAAAAGGCATATTTATACTTCAAGTGTTTCATGGTTCAGATTTTGTTTTTGGTTTTGTTGTAGTACAGGGATTAAATGTAGATATAACGTGCAATTCAGTCAAAATCTCTTGATTTAAGCAATGAGATCCAATGAGTCGTTCAATGAACATTACATGACTTGATCTTGCTCTTAATGATCATCATAGTGGCATCATATACGTTCATGAATGAACGCTGTCATAAGTTTGCATTTAAGCTGATTCAATGAGTCATTCAATGCACATGGAACTCTTTGATAAGTTTGCATTTATGCTGATCCAATGAGTCGTTCAATGCACATGGAACTCTGTCATAAGTTTGCATTTATACTCCTATGATCCAATGAGTCGTTTAATGAACATTACATAACTTGATCTTGCTCTCAATGACCATCATTATATGATGGCATCATATAATTCATGAATGGAACTCTGTGATAAGTTTGCATTTATGCTGAAATTCAATCATTGTTCACTCAAGTCAAGTCATGAATGCAAAACAATAAGAAAATGATATGTAATTTTTTCAGTAGGTTCTAAAGTAAAGATGGTTTCTCAAGTATCATGTGTGATTTTAAAGTAGCTTTAAGGTAACAAATCTATGCAGTTCCTAATGCATAGTTCTTTAGGGAATTAAAAAAAATTGCATCGCTCGCTAATGCCACTCTATACAAACTTTTATCATAAAAATATTAACATCATTTTCTAAAACTCCTGTGAATAATATCAACAGTACAAGTTATCGCTATGATAGAACCGTTGTTTAACCCCAGTGATTACATTTTTTTGTAATTTACTTATAAATTTTGTAAAATTGATCTTCTTTGTAATGTTTTTGGTTAAGTCCTATTTCTTAATTCTAATCAGAGTTTGCTTTTGCATGACATTTACTGATCAAAAGTTATAGTTTTGAACTCTCTTTTTTGAAAAGAATAAATGATCAATTTTAATTACAAAATTTTTAATTAATTGTAATTGGTATTTGTTGAATAAATAAATAAACCTGAAGTTTCCTTCGTCAGAGTTTGACTAAAATATAAAGAAAAAAGTTATTTGCCCATTATTTTGACTTCAGTTTAACTGAGTTGCTAGTCCTTACAAGGGTTTTTTACAATCTATTATGGTTGTTTTTTATGAAAAAAAATTGTTATTTAATACATTTTTTTTCTATTTTCATCGAACTCTGACGGAGGAAACTTCAGGTTTATATAAATAATAGTAAATATAATAGTAAATATAATAATTTTGTTTACAGTAAAAATTCAACGGCTGGAGCAAGAATTTGATTCCTGGGGTTTACCAGGAGACCTCATTAATGAGAAAGAAGATGTACTGGAAAATGACGAGGTAGATGCATTGTCGCTCGAAAATGAAGAAGATGAGGGGCCTTCGAGAAAAAAGGCAAAAAAAAGTTGTGTTTGGGAACATTTTACAAAAATCAGTGCTGAACAAGTGCAGTGCAATGAATGCCAAAAGCCATTGCAACACAAATACGGTAACACAACGTCAATGCATCGGCTTTTGATAAATAAGCATACCAAGGAAACTGAAGAAAAATCGAAAACCAAACCTATCGAAAAAAAAATAGTTTATTTAACTCCTAGTTCCAAAAAGCACCACTTAATGACGGAGGGCATTGCCTATATGATGGCTAAAGATTTGCAGCCTTTTAATATCGTTCAAAATGAAGGGTTTCACATCTGATGAAAGTGATGGAGCCTCGATATAAAATACCTTCTAGGACTACGTTACTATCTAATGTTCGAGCGACTTATAATGTTACGAGAGGCAGTGGACTCATCTTGTTTAGCACTGAAAAAAAAAGTTCCAAAATTATCTGACACCGAATGGGAAGTAATTGAGCATTACGTTTCCACATTTCAGTTAATTAATAAATCTACAACGTTATTAAGTGATGAGAAGTATCCAACTGGATCGAAAATTATTCCTATAATGTCAGAACTCATTGAAGAAGTACAAAATAAATCAAATACCACTCAAGGATTCCAAAAAACACTCTGCTCTGAATTGTATAAAAGTCTTAAAGTAATTTATTATTATAATTACCATTAATACTGTTATTGTCCTTATTCATCATCATCATCATCATCTTCTTTCAACACTTCACAAAGTTCTCATTATTATTCTGCTTAATATTTTGCAGGGACGAATGACTCAATATTTAGTCATGGCAATATTGAAAATTGCTATGATAACTGACCCGCACTACTTCAACAACTTTATAGAATCCGAAGAGGAGAACGATGAAAGCAAAGAATTGATTTTCGAGCTGGCCGGTTGATTTGCTGTTGACTCGAACGACAATGACGAATAATGTTTGGTCGTTAAGGACGAAATAGGTAAGAAAAAAAAGATTGAATTAAAGTCATTGAAACGGCTTAAAATTTTATATTCTAATCGAAAACGAATTAATTATTTCAGTGAAAAACCCAAAATCTAAACTGCAATGCAGAATCGAGGAAAAAATAGCGATGAAGCAAGCAGCTTGTAACAAACACGATAGAAATATCAAAGAAGAAATAGAGCTATTCCTAATGGAAAGTTGTATTCGCGCTGAAGACTGTTCCTATGAATGGTGGAAAAAAAATGCACTTAAATATCCGCTAGTGGCAAAGGTTGTCAAAGATGCTTTAGGAATTATTGCCACCCAAACTCCGTGTGAAAGGTGCTTTTCGCATGTGGGTTAAATTGTTATAGACTCAAGATGACGACTGCTCACGAGTAATGTCGAAATGGTCGCTTTTCTACATGAAAATTGGAGAATATAATTACATTATTTAAGGCTGCTATGGCTATTACTATTATTCTAGATTCATATTTTAAATGATGTCGTTAATAATACCTAATAGAGTCCTAGCAGTTTAATCAAATTTTAAGTACATTACAGCAGTTGAAAATAATAATTATTGATTATGGCAGTTGTATGGTTATTTAAATTGAAATGTTAAATTAAATATTGTGAATCAATTAACTGTGAGACTAATTATTTATTTATTTTTCGGGCTTAACTTAAATTTATCGGGCTTACCCGAATTTATCGAGCTCACTCGAATTTATCGGGCGTACCCGAGTTTTTCGGGCGTACCCGAGTTTTTCGGGCATACCCGAGATTCTGGCCCGCGTATAGCTCAATTTTTCTTAATAAAAAAATTCTATGAAAGAAAAAAAATAACAAGGCAAATATTATCATGTACTTGAAATGAGATTAAGATATATTTATTTCTGCATGCAAGTTTCGGGAATAGTTACTATTCTATGAAGCGATTGAATCTAATCTGATTATTCGTTAATCTTTGAATCTAAATAAAAATTTTAATGAATACGTTCTTTTACGTATTTTATTTTTATCACGCAATTCGCAGTGACGCATCTTTCAATTAGCGAATGCGAGAAAAAAAAAAAGAAAAAAAACTGTCTTCTATTCATGCACGCGCGTCGCTTGATTTTGTATCACGTAGGTACGCACGGCGTTCTACAATGTGACACGGCGTTATAGGTTTTGTGTGAAAAAGACGAGTGGTCTTCTGCTCACATTCGGCCGACCATCGGGCGCACACTCGGCTTCTTCTCCTTGTTGTACACAAGATGGCCGTCTAAGGCGCGACCGCGTAGGGGAAAAACACCGTACAAAGGAGAACGGGAGATAATGGCGTCGTGCACGTTGTAACTTGTAACAACACGTGCTGCGCAAGGCTCGAGTTCTTATGAACTTTTCGTGTCTCGCGCAATACACACGCCGGCGGCAGATTCGACGAAAACAACACGACTCGCGCCTGATCTACTCTATGCTGATGATTCTATTTCAGGATATTCTATTGTATTAATCAACTTTTTATTTAATGGACCCTACTGTTGCGAGACGATGATTTTATATCGATCATATTTTATTCCGACCGTACCGGAACAAAATGGCACGAACGATTGAACAAAACACACTCGCGAGAGAAAAAAAATGTTGAGCAGGAGATATAGTTCAGACTAATCCTGGTTTCTATGCACAGCTATAGAAAAAAGGATGAAGTGTACTTACTATTTTGACGACATCTTTGACTCCAGACTCTAGACTCAAGAATCTCACGAAGAATTTGATTCCAAACACTCACTTTACCACACTCACTTCACATCAAAAATTGTTTGTAGCGTGGCTGGGGCCTATAACCTATTGGAATTACTGTGGCTATGGTGATAAGGAGTTATAATAAATAATATTAAACACAAATTTAATGTAGAGCACTATGTGCGTTTATTATAATAAGAGAATCGTTTTATGGTTGTGAAGATAACACAAATATAGGAGCTCTGTTCTCTAGGCGGTTAGGCACTATACTAAATCTCAGACTGTAGCAGTAGGGGGGGGGGGGCGCCGAGCGTGCGAGGGAAAAGAGAGAGACCCGCAGAGCGAACCTTCTGTAGCACTCGCGTAACGGTCGGCACGGCAGAGCTCGTGAACTCGCGATGATTGCGCATTTATGCAAAGGCTTCCGACAGTAAATAAGGGTATACTTTGCCGGAATTTAAACTTATTTATAAGTAGTTTAAAATGTAATATTAGCCAAGACCGAACATGCAAATAAAGATATTATTGATCAACATTATTATTTCTACAGTGTAACTTCTGTAAAGTAGACGACGAACTTTTTTTCGCTATATATAGCAACAAACGAAAAACGTATCGTGCGCATGACTTGCGGATAACACAAGTGCGCCACCTCGTGGTCAACTCATACCAGGACAATGCCTAACTGACGGCTGAAGAATAATTTTGATTGGTTTTCTCGAGGGGGCGCTGAGGCGAAAAGTCGTGACCCATAGCTTTAGATTACGTTACTCAAACAAGAGTTAGCCACCTACATTGATACACCGATACAATAAGATATACACTGAAACAATACAATGATACACTGAAATATAATACACTACCATAACTACAGATTGCAAGTTCTCTGCCAATTTCTGATAAGCGGTAATTCTGATCGTGCCATATGTATCTTGCAGTTCGAAGCTGTAAACAGCTCGCTCTTGAGTGCCGAATTTTGAATAACGCAAAGCCGACACGCTGGTTACCAGACCTCGTATGCCCCTGCTACGGAATAGTTGAAAAATGTTATTTTATTCGATAATCCCAAAATTTCAACTTTAGAGCACTAGTTATTCTCAGTACAATTTACTACAAGAAATTTTAAAGTAAAATTTTGATGCTGTGTAATAACAAAGAAAAATATACACTTTCTCATATTTGTACAATATACTATTAGCTGTAAAATATTTATGCATCCACCGTCACTCCGTCGTGTAAAAACTGCATCTGTAGCTCAGATACGCACGTGAATCCACGAGAAATTATACTCGATTAAAAAAACCGAACTGTTGCCGGTATTAACGCGCTAATTTATCTAAGCAAAAATTTTCATTAACAAGCAGTAAACTTACCTAGATACAATCGTCGCAATTTCCTTGGTGTTTTTAATGCTGTTGGCTGCCATTTTCCCTTCAGAAAATTTTTGATTTTTTAAAGATCTAGCTCCTTCCACATCTCCACTTTTACGCTTGTACGTATTCATGGTCACTGCTAACTGCACGAAGGTTGAGCGAGAAATGAACGACTACGTAACACGCTACTGCTATCTATCAGTAGATCAATGGATGGGGAATCATAATTCGCTTTCGAGGACTCTGCTAATCGTTACAAAGTCGGTTGAACCTACCACAATAATACTATACATCGTAAATGGGATACACTATTGTTTCAGCAGCTGTTACTTCATCGATAATATACTGATAATGAACCTTTTTGATTGATAATTTATTACAGTTCTTCTCATAGAGATAGTGAACTGACACCAGGTTATAACAGACATTTGACATGGGTATTACTTAAGTTGTTAACAAACAGAAAAAGGTAAAAACGGACTAGACAAAAACGTTACATGAAAGGCCAATAGCGGAGATCGAATCTAACAAGGAGAGCTTTTCAGGTGCGGGTCATGGATTTGCTCCAAAAATTTTTTGTAGTCTCCTGGTATCCAATACTGAAGCTCCCTCGGCTAAGTTTGATCCAATGGGCCTTAGGGCCCATTTTGTAGAGGATTTTCCACATTATACAAAAACCTTTGATATTTTCTATATCGAAATAGAAGTACTTAAACGAAAAAATGGGACGATCAAAAGTTTTAAAATTTTTCAAAGAATCTGCTTGAATTTTCTCAGAATTTTTGGGACCATCTATCACTTAATTCAAGAGGCCCAAATTTGACGCTTTTTTTAGTAGATTTTAGGACATCGTAAAGAGAGTAGTAGTTATTATTAGGCTCACGATCCCCAGATCTCTCTCTCTCGGCCAGGATTTCAGGATACGCGCAAGGATTTCAGGCTACGCGCAAGGAAGGAGTACCGTCGGACTCTGTGCTGGCCATCTACTTCCTTACAATTTATTGTGACAATCGAGGCTATTGCGGCATCTTGAATTGCATAGAACATTGTTTATTATTGTGCAAGCAAACGTTTGTGTTGCACGATGTTTTACAGCTACATTCATAGCAGTCTTGTTATCTATAAGCTGATTGCTTTTCAGCAAATGGGAAAAAATTTATGTTGCCCTGACGTCAGATATGTCCGAAAATTGTTGTCGACATACATCGAACTCAGATCACCATAAACACTTTTTCCTAGGTAATAAAAGCGTTGGGCTAAAAGATTTTGCTTGTAACAGACACTGCCCGTCAATTAATTTTGCCATACCTAAGCAAAAAATGAGTAAACTTCAAAGTTATGTAGCGCAGCCAAAAAATTTTTGGATATTCCATTCGAAAGGTATTGTCAAGCACTTTAAAGCTATATGAATTCTTATTAAGTTTATTGATTTATTTATTAATTTTTATTAACAATTAACGAACAAGAAAAATATGTTTTTTTTGTCCCGGCTATTTCTCTTGCAATTTTAGTTAGAATGTCGTAAAATAGTTCATTACATCACATGGCAGCGAAGTTGAATTTCTGGGCTTGCGGGTTATTATGCCGAGGCGAAGCTGAGTCCCGGAATTAAACTTATCTGCCAAGTGATGCATACACTTTTTCTGTATCCTCCACTGAAAGTTAAAAGTATTAAATTAATGAAAAATTAATGAGACGATAAATTCAAAAATGCAAGCTCGCTGCACAGTCGGCTAAAAGCTTTTGAGTCGTGCTTTTCGACTCTTCCGACTTTCACATCATTATAATGAATTCACCTTTTTCTATCTGGGTCTTACTAGATCGGTCGATGAACTAGCCCGTTTCAATTGCTTCCGAGCATAATTTGAAAAATCTTCTTTATTTTTAGTTTTGTAATACATTATTATAAATTATTTTTCTATTGCTCCATTTAAATAACGTTATTTTAATAAAAATGTTTTATTAAAAATATATACAATATAGCTGTTACGATTATTACGATACAACGGTTTGTTCAGTTTCAAAACAGCGAAATCGCACGAGGTGGCATTAGAGATTCATGTGGCAAACGGCCAGCAGTCTCATCTGATTATATACAGATATATATATAGATATATTTTGGTGTATGCCGCTTTCAGAAAGGTGCGCTGGCTATACCAGCAGCCGCGGCATACAACGCGCTCGTGCTGAAAATACGTTCGAACCTCGGTCCTCGACTTGTTTCAACTGGTCGAGTATCCTTTATCTGCAAGTCATCAATTATCATTGCCTGCACCGATAGAAACACATAAACCAAATACATCATTGTGAGCTTGGTATAGGGAATACGATAAAGGACTTAGTGTCAAAAAAATGTTGAAATATTGCAAAATACGTGACAAAGGCGAGACAGACTGCTTTGCCTTGCGCACTAAATCTATAAGAAAAAGAGTGTTAACAAATGATGAATATGTGTACGATAAATTTGCGCCTAATCATGCGAAGGATTTTAGTAAAAATAAATGGTATCTAGTTAAGTGGAAATGCACTGATGATGATTGTAAAAATAGTGATCAGCCACACGCTCATTATTTTCTGTTTGTCGCTCTGAGAGGTGAGGTCAACTCGCAGGAAATAAAAAGTCGTCGTCGTCGTGGAATATAGGGCCTTTATTTTACTCACTCCGAAATCACAAAATGAAACAAAATTATTTTCTTTTGTTGTTAAACATAACTTAAACAAAAAAACATAGATTCTCTGGGCACGTGATATTCGAGCTCCGTGATCCGTCCTCAGCAGCAGCTGGAGTGCGACTGACCGGCGGCCCGCGGCGCAGCGGTCCCAGACCTCCCGCGCAGTCATCGTGCGCAGCTCGTCACGTGACCGGCCCAGTCCAACGCGGCAAATTATAAATATTCTTGAGCAGTGCTGGTCTCTTTTTTTTTACACCGCCCGCTTCGTCCCTTGAACGATCTTCAGTGGACGATGTGGAGTCACTCACCCTCAGGCACTAGTTTGAGATGATTTTTCGGATGCTGTAGACTGCGCCTGAATTGGAGCTGACATCAGGCGAATAATGGGGCAAGTGTAAAAGCCGTGAGCAGTATTACATCCTGACCTGGTAGGTCTTGAGTGACCCTCCTGTACAGCCACTTTCTACTCGTGTGGATCAGCGAAGGGTAACCGACCACCACCATATCGCCGACATTGATCTTGTTCCGCCGTCGTTTCCATTTTTATCGATGCTGCAAAGTGTTGAGGTATTATCGAATCCATTTCTTCCAAAAAGCTGCCTGTAAGCAGCAGGCGAGAGCCCAATGAGTCAGAAAGTCGAGAAGGTCATTTGGGTCCTCCGTCACTGGCCCGAGGATACGACTGTTTAGCACTGCTACAATGCCAACTAGAACGGTGCAAAACTCTTCATTTATAAGTCGTCGCGGGCCCAGGGTGCGTTTCAAATGAATCTTGAAGAAGCGGACTACTTCCTCCTAGAACCCTCCGAAGTGCGGAGCTCTGGGAGGGATGAATCTCCATGAAGTGTCATCTGCTGCGAGTCGATCAGCTATCTGCGTCCCTTGAAGGCGCTCGCTGTTGAGGGCCACTCTCAGCTCCAGATCGGCTCTATGGAAGTGTGTGGCGTTGTCGCTCCATATTTCTGCACGCTGAGCCCGTCGCCCGCTGAAACGTGTGAGTTAGCCCAACAAGCTATCAGTCGACAGATCACCAACTGCCTCCAAGTGAATCGCCTTCGTGGTAATGCAAACGAACACCGTCACCCATGTCTTCACTACTCGTACTCCTCTGCCCTTTGATGGGAGAATGAAGAAAGGGTCCTCATAATCGAGTCCCGTACGATAGAAGCCCCAAGTGGAAGAGGTGCCATGAGCTGGCGCATCAGCTGTGCTCGGCTCGCAATACAGGTGACGCACACCTACACGTGGCGAAGAATGCCCCAACTTCCATGAATCAGCCAAGCAAGCTGGCACATGTGGTCGTACGTGTCATGAAATCCACCAAGCATAGCGTACACGCGGGCCCATCCGACGACGAGGTTGGCCAGCGGTGACGACGTGTTCTGAATCGGTGGATAGCGTTGGTTCATTGGCAGCATGGAATGATGGGGACACCCACCGATGCAAAGGATGCCCTGAGGGCACACAAACAGGTCAAGCGACGATAACGATTCCTTCAGAGGAACAGGCTTGTCTTTCATCAATATCTTGAGCTCTCTTGAGAAGACCCAGAGTTGACTTTCTTGGACACAGGCCTCGAATGCCTCATTCAATTCGATTGGGGTCAGCGGCTGGAGCACTGCTACCTCAGGCTGGAGTTTAAGCTACTATCGGATCCAGCGTCGGAGTTGAACCATGAAACGGAGCAACTTGTCCAGGTTTGAGAAGAGAGACGGCAAGTTTCTGTCGACACAATCCGAGGCCCCGAGTTGGAGACACTGGGCGCTCACAGGCTGCCCTGGCGACGATTCTTGGTCATCCTTTGCAGCCGGCCTGTCTGATGACGATTTCTTGAACCAGGGTGGACCGCCGAACCACTCTTGCTGTTCGGCAAGATTGTCGAGGGCGGCACCCCTTGACGCCACGTCAGCCGGATTTTTGATCGAGGACACATGCCACCTTTCACCACAAGGTACAAGCTCCTGGATCTGCTGTACATAACTGTCCACTACTGAGTTGCCAGTGGACTCCGTTGACATTATCCAATGAAGAACAATGCGCGAATTGGAACAGGCGCAACAATGATCGATGGAAACCTTGAGCTCAATGTTTGATACCCGGGAAGGAATTGTTGAGGAACAGGAGAAGAAAAGGTGTACTCACAATCAAGTTAACAAATTGATAATTGATATTCCCTGGTCTGCTTTATTTTGATATTATGTTGTGCGATGTGCGCTTCGCTCGTTACCTCGAGTTCGTCCGGCCCGCTCGCTCTCTCATAATCGGCACGCTGTTCCTAAAATTGCCCCCTCCTCGGCGTATACTGAGCACGAGTCGACGCATTTTCAAACATGACCCCAGCCCCGTCGGAGACAGGCGTAAAAAACATGACATTCGAAGTGTACAATAATTGGGGTTAATTGTCAAGCGCACATTAATTGTTTTCAAAAAAAAATTTTACAAGAAATTCATATACACGATGACATAATATATTGCAATGTAGCATGACTCAAAATTTTAGAATTAATATCAAATACATTTTTTTGGTATTGCACCTTTTATGCCTAGTTTTAAATAACTTTTAAACGAGTATAATTAATAAATAATAGTATAAATAACATCATGTGTATTTTTGTGTAACTTCACTCAATTTACTCATTTATTATTTATTCAGTGAATTATGCCCTACTGCTCTGGTGAATTTTGGGTACGTATAGCGGGCAACAGACATAATTTGACAACCGGGCGGGTTAAGGTTGATGTCGCGGTTTTGACCTGTGCAACGCGTACAATGTCATCTTTACCTTTGATGACATTAATTATTTTCCCCATGGGCCATTTTGAGGGAGGTGTATTGTTATCGATAATAAGTACCACCGATCCTACTTCAAGATTTGGTTGCGGAGTGAGCCACTTTGTACGTTGTTGTAACGTAATTAAATATTCTTTCCGCCATCTTTCCCAAAAAACATCTCTCAATTTGAATAATTGACTCCAACGAGCAAGTAGGGAAATTTTTTCGTCAATGAGACATGGTTCGGCCAGTGATATTATTGGTTCTCCAACCAAGAAGTGACCGGGTGTCAGTGGTTTTACCTCGTCGGCTCCATAGCTGAGATATGTGAGAGGCCTGGAATTTGAGCAGGCTTCAATTTTACAGAGTAATGTGTTTAATTCCTCGTATGATAAAATTGTGTCACCAATGACACGGCGCAGGTGTTTTTTCACCGAACGCACACCGGCTTCCCCTAGTCCGCCAAAATGAGGCGCCGATGACGGTATAAAAGACCATTCAACGCCGTCATTTGCGAGTATCTGCGCGACTTTATGATAGAAGCTTGATGCTTCCATGAATAGTTGGCGAAGTTCCCTGTCCGCTCCATGGAAATTGGTCCCGTTATCACTAATGAGATCCTCGACGCGAGGTAAAGCGCTGAAATGCAGCTATGAAAGTCATAGACGTCATGTCGGAAACTACTTCAAGGTGGAGAGCTTTCGTAGACGTGCAAATGAACAAACAAATGTATGCCTTTATCGATCTGATGCCTTTACCTCGTGAGGGACTCACACGAACCGGCCCAGCGTAGTCAACACCACTGGTGACAAAACATTTAATTCCTGTGACTCGATGATCGGGAAGCTCTCCCATCTGTGGATGCAATGGTCGAGCAGAGTAGCAAGCGCAACGAACACAGTTGCGTATAACTCGCTGGATGAGCGATCGTGAATGTATAATCCACACCGATGAGGACAGATAGTTTCTAGTTTGAGAGGGGCCACCATGAACAGTTTGATGGTGAGCGTGATCGACTAATAATGTTGATAATGGGCAAGATTTATCGAGCAGTATAGGATGCTTTTCAGAGTCAGTAAGCGACGGAGCGCGTTGTATGCGACCTCCTATGCGAAGTAATCCTATATTGTCAAGGTATGGTTTGAATGTAAGCATATGAGATGATTTTGATATCTGTTTACAGGCCTTCAAGAGCGATATTTCTTTAGAAAAGTATACATATTCTGCGATAACTTAATTATTGCATTTTTTGCTCTGTTTAATTCATGTGTATTGAGAATACCAGACAGACGTTTATTTATACTTTGTGCCTTGTGTGCAAATCTGAGCATGAATGCCACTACGCGAAGTAGCCGAGTATACGTTGAGTAGCGTAGCAATAAATTAATGTCATCGCTTGTTTGAGCAGTCAATGTAGTGACTTTATTTCTTTTTTCTGGGATAGTTGTAGACAACTCTGATGTGATGGGAATTTTGAGTTTACAGTCTTGCAGCCAGTGAGGGCCGTGCCACCAAAGAGTCATTTTCTGTAATTGCACGGGTGTAGTCCCACGTGTTGCTACATCGGCTGGATTTTCTCCAGATGAGACATGATACCAGTGCTTTGCGTCAAGCGACGATTGAATTTTTGAGACACGATGCGCAACAAATGGGGTCCATTTAGACGCATGGTTAGATATCTATGTGTTACATTCCCAATACAGGGTTTATAATAAATAGAATATAAATGTGTTGTATATTTTCTATGAATTATACTTTACTATCCGTGCTGCTATCAGGGGAATGGGTTGGAATGGGAAATAATAAAATATGATAAAATAGACTTACAGTGTGTTTATTTATTGAAGGCTTGTATTGATTCCACTCGGCTCTCGCTACGCTGGAGAGAATACACTTGCGCACTCGATTACAATTTTGTACTTAAGGGGG